>NW_026252371.1:0-171337 GCF_025094135.1 Mucor mucedo | reverse complement strand
AGCAAAAAAAAAACAGGAACTGAGAAAAAAAAAAAAGGGTGGGGTTACCTTTCATGGGCAAGTAAAGCAATTAAGTCGGTGTATTGTCTGGGTATATCTCTTGCATGCACGGTTGTCGCTTGTGATTCAAATTGCTCTCTCCAAGCTCTAAATTTAATAATGGCTAGTATTTTTTTTCCCCTCCTCTTGTTAGTATTAGTTATTAATTAACAAGAGATTCGGTTACCTTGATTCACCTGTGTATGATTCTCTACAAATAATCGTGGTTCTTCATACACGATTTGACCTTGCACTATAAAAGGTCTTTGTTTCTTTAAGAAAGGTTGTCAGATCGTTTTGTGTGTGTGTGTGTGTGTTAAGAAGGTAGGTGGTTACCTTGGCGGGTTCATTACTGTTTTTATGAGAGACAGACACTACACGTTTGCATTAGTCATTGTCATTGAATCGAAGGGCATACATTACAGTTTTCAACTTGAGTGTCCATGATGTTCTCGGGAAAGGTTTAAATGTTTTTTTTTGTTGTTGCGCTGGGCGTTTTTTATTTAAAAGGCGCAGTTAGAAATCAAAAAAAAAATGGGGCTCCCCTTCGGGTCGCTGATCCCATTTTTTAAAAGGCGTATTAGGCCAGTCCTCCGACCACATATTTTTTGACCTGCGCTTCGCTCCGGTAAAAATACGCGGTTCCCGGAGGACCCATCAGCAAACCCAAAGTTGATTTTATAATTATTGAAATATTCATATTTGTTTATTTATTTTTGCTTTTAAGTCAACATCCACAGAGGTTCATGGTAACTTGTGAATGAGATGTATCGTCCAGAAGAAATTACGTCTTGATTAGTGAAAATGTTGTCGATGAAAGTTTTTAACTTTGTAGTTGATTTTACGAAATCAGGAAGCGAGCTTTGGATACCATGTTGGCCCAGGAAAGAAACTATTGCCGTTCTTTCTGTGGAATCTTGATTGAAGTCGATGTTGAAGTCACCAGCAATTACGATGTTAATATATGGGTGTCTAATTATAAATTCCAAAGCTTCGAGCAAAAGATCAGTGTTTTGTGTTGGACTAGGTGAAGCATAAACGCTACAATATATTGTGGAATCAATTGTTACTGTGGACACGCTTACCGACGACGAGTTGACATTGCTACGAAAAATTTCGGAGGAAGAAGTCATACTCTCACAAGTTACATTATCAGAGACGTAACAGCAACATCCTACAGGTTTACGTGTAGAGCTTGTACAATCTAAGGACGACACCAACTTAAATCCTGGTATGACGAAGTTATCGGTCGGTAATGTCCAAGTTTCGTTAAGAAGAATGATATCTGATGAAAGATATACTGGATCATTTGTAATTTGATTTAAATGAGCCTGGAGACTCTGGACGTTGTGCGAGATAATTTGAAAGTGCTCTTTTTTCGTCAACTTTAAGAAAGTGGGGTTAAGCATGATTGTTGGTTGACGTTGCATTTCTAAGTATAAATCACTGCTTTTTTCAGATGATAAGGGTTTTGGCGGAACAAAAGTGTTGTTTTTGCACACAAGGGTCAAGCCATTAGCAGTTGTGGCTCTGGAACAAGCAACGTAAATTAAAGATCTTTGCATTTTATGCTTTCCTACATCATACACAACAACATTTTCGTAAGTACCGCCTTGAGATTTGTGGATTGTTAAGGCTTCTGCGGGAACAATTGGAAACTGTTTTCTGTTAACCCTCAAATTTGTTTTGCGGTTACTGGTTATTTGCAATGAAACCGGCTCAATCATAGTCCAGTTGTCCAAGACCGAACGAGTTCTTGATCTTAAAGCTGTTTGTTTTTTTCTCAAAATAGCCCCGCTTGTCTCATCGTCAAACTTGATCCATATTCTTAATGGCTTCTTTTCGCCACCAGATGATCCTTTAAGCGTGCCATAGTCAATCTGCTGTAAATAACCGGTGGTGCCATTTACAAGCCCGTCCGATGTATCCAAGTTTGAAGTGATCATATACCTTGCTTCAATTTGTAATCTAAGGTGCTTCATCAATCCCAGATTTTTGACAGTGTGAACTGAATCAGTAGCCACAGAAGCAAGTATGTGCTTGACAGCAGTATCATTCGTACAATCTCCGAGAACCCTGTCAAAACCGACAGATACGGCACCTTCAGTTGCCATGTTCGCAAGGATAGCGCTATTCATATTACGAACCATATTGTTGGTGTGGAATAATCGAATAGGCCTTTCTTCAGAATTAGAGAGAGCAATGTTTCCTGAATGAGGAAACACGGCCTCATCATTTTTTAATCCATTTAATTCTTCTTCAGTGAGCCGTAAAACCCTGCTTTGAAACAATGCGACATCATTTTGAGTCATTTCTCCAACAGCCATGTTGTTGAGTGCAACAGCAAAATGAAAGTCATCTCTTTGTCTCATGATCTGTACCAGCCTATGAACTGCAAACTCCTTCCACAATCGTGTACCAAATGTTGCAAGATAAGGGTCTGACGGAGGTTTGGTAGAGTACAAAGGTGATGAAGCTACTGGGGATAGCTGGTAAAAATCACCAAGGACTATAACTGATATACCTCCAAAAGGCAGCAAAGAATCGAAAATATCTCGTAGTCTTTTGTCGATCCAAGAAAAAATAACATCTCCAACCATGCTTATTTCATCGATAATAAGAACTTTTAAATCCTTCAATGCAATGCACATAGAATGGCTTACATCGGCTGATAGTCTATTCACCTCGCCCTTTCCATACTGGCTTATTGGCAATTGAAAAGCACCATGGAGGGTTTGACCGCGAATGTTAAAAGCAGCTTTTCCGGTAGGAGCTGTGAGTAGCACTGATGGGGTGTTGGTTTCAAGATCTCGGTCATCATCAAATTCAATGCTTATTGCTTCATACAATGCTTTTATCAACATACTTTTGCCGACACCTGCACCGCCAGTT
The DNA here is from genome assembly GCF_025094135.1 of Mucor mucedo. Classification (NCBI taxonomy): domain Eukaryota; kingdom Fungi; phylum Mucoromycota; class Mucoromycetes; order Mucorales; family Mucoraceae; genus Mucor; species Mucor mucedo. Next base: position 168,406 of record NW_026252371.1, on the reverse strand, counting down.
ACAAAATGATAAAATGGGGCAAATGTTTTAACGGATTCATTGCTACTACTAAACATGCGCACAGTAGTTCTGTCACGATTATACCTAATGTGGTTCACAGAATGCATGAGATACTCACGTTGTTTTTGGTTCAACTTTGATACTAGTTCATAGAAATTGGACTTGGTGAGTCTATCAGGTCTAGAAAGCTTTTCAAGATACGTCTTTTGACCATCGTTGTTTCTAGCTGTCCCTTCACGCAAATCATCCGAGAGGTCGTTACTACGATGGTAGTCTCCCTCACTTGAATCATCAATATCAACTGTATACCTTCCAAAATCATTTTTTTGATCATAGTACTGAGTCGAACCACCAGTAGACTGACCCTCGTCATTTTCGTTTTCACCATTTTCATTTTCTTCACTTTCATTTGAATGCTCTTCGTGAAGTTGATCCATATAAGAGTCGAGGGTTGAATCTTCAATCGCACAAAATTCCTGTTTATTTTCCAAGACCTCTTCAATATTACTATTGAACAGGTCCTCACAGTCAACGTTCAGTAAATCCTCTTCTTCATTTTTCCAAGGACGGTAGAGCATTAACAAAGTTCGAAAATACTCAGAACGATCATTATCAATATTGAATTTGAAATATCTAATAACCTTCGATTTTGCACGACGACGAAGAAACCCAGAGTCGTTTTTCAATTGGAAAACTTTACCAACGGGACCAGCAGGCAGGATATACCCTGACAATTCGTTTTCTTCTTCTAAACCCAAATTTTCGTCATTTTCATCACCAGTGCCATTGGTTTCATCAACTTCGTTAATTTCGTCAGTTCTTGATTTCTTACCAGGTTCTTTCCTACTGATTTCAAAGTAAGCACAAAATTGTGCCAAATTGAGAAAATTCAATGTATCTGGTCTATTGATATAGTGCTCAATCAATCCAGGAACAAAGCAGTCGGTTGAATTAGGTGGTAACTTGATTAACTCATCTTTTCCTTTCAAAATATGTGTCCGTTTCTCAGGTCTAGAAGTAGGAATGAATACTGTTACTGTGCTTGCTTCAACCATTCTGATGGCCAGAAGATTATATGCAGCTTCTTGAGCGGACACCTCACTGGAATTATAGTATGTCGATGCCAAAGACCTTAACATATTAAACGAGGTTGAATTGGGATTTTCCTTCTCTTTGACATATATATCTTCCATGGTTTTACTTAATCCACGGTCAGTCTTATTTATATAATCTAAAACATAGGCACAACAGGCGTAAGGATCGATAATAAACTGTATGTCCATGTTTGATCTGAAGAGACTGATAATTTTTCTGTTGTAGTTATTAATCATAATAGCATTGGGTGCTCTTTTGATATAAATTTTGTTGAGTTTCAAGGTGGATCGTAACGCAAGAACATATGTTTGATATGATGATATCTCAACTACATCCAAAAATTGTTCAAACGACATCTCAGATTCTGCCAAAGTCTTATAATTATTGTTGATGTAATCCATGATACGGGCATTTATGCCGCGTAATTGCTTAATTTCATCTGCTGAATGTTCTTCTGGGTTCAATGGTTCCATGATTTCGGTCTGTTCCATTGGAGGAAATGGAATATTAAATCTGCATTTGATTTCGTTACCCCCTCTTTTTCTTCTACATGTACTGGTATGTTTATGCGTTTGTCTGGTTTTGATGAGGTTATTCCAGGTAGTTTCTGTGCTTTTAGACTCCACATCATGATGAGGGGTACCATCCCAAATTTTGCTGCAAGTAATTACTTTGTCAACGAATTCACAAATTGCGCTCTTCATACTGTCGGCTTCGTCTCGAGTTGCACATTGTTTATCTTCGAATTTGGGTGCATCCTTCAACCAAATAAGCATATGCACGTGAGGAGATCCTGTATTTGATTACATTTTAATTACGCAGCAAAAAATCTATTATAATTCCAAATTTACCTCTGTGTTGAAATTCAACTCTGAAGAAGTACTCGTTGATGCTAAATCCAGCAAAAGGCCCTTCTTTGTCAAGCCAAGTCTTTTTCAGTTCTCGGAATCTGTGATCAAAATATCTGGCTGTGGTGATGGGATCAGCTTGTAACAATCTGGCTTTTTCATCGTATGATAACTCTTCAGCTTCATCTTCTGTCATAACATCGTCATCTATAACTTTCTTTAATATGCATAAAAGTTCGTTCCATTTGGTCTCAGCAGCAGAAACAGTTACAAACAAAGTCGGAACCCCCAATTGTCTGATCATGGCCATAGAATTTTTCTTTTGGTTCTTCCAATATTCTGATGATGAACGGATACCTGAAAATGTTTTAAAAGCTTGATCCTTGTTTAAAAGATTGGAGACATAATCTTCATTTGACACGTCTTTTGCTGTAAAAGGAATGCCATCAGCTCCATTGCTGCTTCTTTTTCTTAAAATAGTGCTGATATTCGAACTCATCTTAGTTAACAAGCATTTGCGATCCATATACAAAAGTAGATCAGGACGCATTGCAGCTCTTCTATCAAACCTTCGTACAACGGATTTTGCCAAATTGCCGTAAGAAACTGACCCTGACCCTTCCAGCTTATGACCGTAATAAACCTTTGGGAAAGATAAGAAATCACTATCTTTGTCAGTCAAAACTGATATAGGTGTCATTCCTTCCCCAGGAGCAAGTCGAATTGTGAAATCATTATCACTGGTAAGAATCGATTCCGTTGTACCTGCATTTAATGGTTCATCTTCCGCAGGGTTGGTTTCATTGCTTTCAAGTTCAATCCCTTGTTCATCAACAGTGTCATCATCGTCCTCATTTGTCTGAACAGGTACATTTGTATTTATGTTGTTTTCATTCCATTCATTTTGATTTGCAATTTGAATATCATATTCGACATATATAGGTGTGGATTGCAAGTATAGGGCAGCATCCCATATTTTGACAGGACTGACATTACCCTTTATGTAATCTTTCGTGAATATTAATTTTCTTGCTAAACTGATATGTATTATGCCAGTAGAATCGTAATTACGAGGCAAACAGCTCACAGTGGTATCAACATTAACAGGAACGTTAACAATGCCTCCCTTGGTTTTGTATTGTCCCAAAAGCCCTTTATGTGACCAAATTGACTGAAATACATGTCGAGGGGATACCAAACGCTCTTCAAGTCTTGTTAACGAATCGATACATGCTACTTTATCCGGAAAATGAAAACCATTTTTTAAAGCGATTGTTGGTACTCTGCTTTTTTTGATAGAAGCTTTACAGGTTGAACAGAAATAATTCTTCTCTGGGTTGCCATCTTTCATAATCGTAACGTTGTTTAAATCCTCGAATTTATGATTATCAACGGCCCAAAATGCTACCTCTACAACGTCACTTTCGCATTTCCATTTCGATAGCATTGTCTCCTTATCAACCAGGGATACATTTTTGAGAAAAAACAATCCTCCGCAACATACGCAAACTAAAGTTGGTCCCTCCTTTATGCTTTTTTCATACTTTCGTCTAGTATCCTCCCATGATGAAACCTATTAAATAATTGCTTCAGAGTTAAATGCAGTATCCAGTATTGATTGTGTTTCATTTCTGCTTACAATAGGTGCTTGACGCCTTTGTCGTTGATAGTTGCGCTGATACTCACGTCGTGTTTCGGGACGATCATTTTCTGGTCTAATTGTTTCACTGTTTGTATGCTGGCTTTCTCGTCTTCTCGGAGATTCCTCGGTGTCCAGTCTAAACCTTCCCATACCTTCATTACTATTCTCGGTTGGTTGTTCATCTTCAGACGATTCGAGATCATTCATTCTAGGACGTGGCCTTTTTCTATTGATCTCGGCAATCACTTCAAAAACATCTCTGGGTAATCTTATGGTAAGATTGTTTGAGGTACTTGTATGTTCAGCAGACGCAGGCACAATGTCTTCACTAATCTTTGAAGATTCACCAAGTTTTGTATTGATCTCGGCTTCGGCTCTCAAAGGAACTCTGGGCAATCTAATAATGAGCTTATTTGAAATGCTGCTAGTTTCCTTAACTTGTCTGGGCAATCTAATAATGAGCTTATTTGAAATGCTGCTAGTTTCCGTAACATGTCTGGGCAATCTTAAAATGAGCTTATTTGAAACGCTGCTAGTCTCATTAGATTGCTCAAAATCGTTGTCTTTGTTATGAATTTCTCTGTTGTTTGAGGATTCACCTTCTTCAATAGATTCTGTTGGTCTTCTTAATCTGATGAAAAGTTTTTTGCAATTGACTGGTTTGTCATTCTCATTTCTTTCAGAAGTTGAAATCCTTCGCAGATCTTTCTGTTTTCCTTTGTCTCTCTTTGTCAATTTATCTTTTGGCATATTTTGGTACTTGTTTTATTTAAGAGAGGTCAAAATGAAGGGTTTTCAGTTACTCTATATGTGTTCCATATATGGTGATTTTTTATTCCGTATATGGTAACTTTTTGATGATTTTTATCCAGTTCTCAGGCTACTTGACTACGTAAACTACGTCTAATACGCCAAAAAGGAGGAGGAACTGGCTGGGATAACATATCTGGGGGTTACTCAGACCTTTGGATATTGAATTTAAAAGTGACACTCAGCAGCCAATATATTTTTGATCCAAAGGCTGTTATTAAATACATTGACCAATAGTTTCTGAATCCAAAGGCTGCAGTTCAAAGTTCGACAGTTGCTGTTAACTTGGCATGAATGTAAGGACATATTCAGTACACCATCTTCATAATGGGTGGTTAATAAAATTCACTGGAGCCGACCACAGTTATCGAATTTCAATAAGAAATTTGGCCAATGGGGTAATATTTGATATGAAAATAATGTTATATAAAAGGGCTCATTATATGCTTTTCTTTCTATTAATTAATTTAACTGTTGAAAGTTAATCGACAATCGAATACAGTTCTGTCTCCTCATTTAAACAATGGGCTCTCTGAAATTTGCTGTATCAAGATAAAGACTTGTTGAATTTATTGCATCAATAAAAAAAAATCATGATAAAAAAAAACGGAGACATAATAAACAAAAAAAGCACAATCAAAAAAACACAATCAAAAAAAACACAATCAAAAAAAAACATAATCAAAAAAAAACATAATCAAAAAAACATAATCAAATATTATAGAACAATAAAATACATTTGCATGATATTTATTTTTAGAAAATGAACCGTTTTTAAAAATACCAAGAACCCGTTGGCTCCTTTGGAAAAGTATTTAAGAAGTACGTTACGGAGGTAAGCATCCCTCCACCGCAAAATTTCTATCGCGGTCAAATAATAACCAGCAAAAACGCGATGAATTTTTGACCACAATCGCCGCGACGGCGGTCAATTTTTCACCGTGATCGCGGCGATAGCTGTCAATTTTTAATAAATCGTTCTTAAAATTTTGTGGTGCTCCTTTCCACTTTTACATACTTTTTTTGTTTTGAATTGACTGACTTTTTGCTTATGAGCTTAAACGATACCTACAAAAACAAATCGGTGCGTGAAATTATACAAATGATGAAGGAGCGAAAGAAAAGGGCCATTCAAGCAAAGGAGGAAGGCGAAGAAGAAAACAAAGAGGAGGATAACGAAGGAGAATACGAAGGTAAATTACATGTCTCAAAATTTAAAACTTTTTGGTGATGACACTTACCCTTTTTTTTTTTAGAATATGCTGAAGATCCTGGCCCGAGTACACCAGTTAAAAGAAGAAGGCAAAGCAGAAACAGAAAATACCAAGAACTTTTTGAGAAAAAAATGGAGAAGGAAGCGGGAAGACTTCAAAAGAAATCTAAAGTTGTAGCTGGTGATGGCGCAAAGAAGTGTAAACGATGTACAGAGGCAGGCGTTTATAATGAGGAAAGAGCTCATACCACGACTAGATCCCCATTGTGTCCTTTTCATCAGACTACGAAGCAAGAGGCAATAACTGCTGCATTAGAGACAAAAATCACTTCAACATTTACCAGAAAAATTGGGTTGAAGGCATCACTTACTTCCAATATGGATGAGGAAACAAAGACCATCTTTTGTGACAACGTTTTGACGCTCGTCAACTTTATGCGCGAGACTGCAATAAAATCAATGTTATTCGCAAATTTCTATATTTTAAAGCTATTACAAAAGAACAAGGCTGACGAAGACTGGGTGCTGCCAATGATATTTTTTTCTCCTGTATTTTTCAAATCCTGTCAGCAACTGGTTTGTGGGCGTAATATGAGCAGTAATAACACAATGTTTGATAAAGCCGATATAATTGAAAGTTTCAGACAGTACAAATTACTGTATCCGGGAGGCTCACAAGTTTCTACCGATACTGGCGGAATATTTTACAGTAGTGCCCAATCTAGTTTAGCAGCACAGAGTGCCACAATTTTCTCAAATCACGTAGTAGAAAGTTTTGAAAAAAGAATGAAGTCATATTTTATATTTTGTCTGGCCAACGTAAGTGACCCACTGTGTTAATTACTTAATCATATACTTACATTATTATTGTATCTAGTTTAAGTTCACAAAACCGGAAAAAGTTGCTCTAGCGGAATACTTGTTTAATAAATGTACAATGCTCAAAACACCTGTTTGGCCAACAAATATTGTGTCCTCTCCTGCACTCACGGAATACTTACTGGCATTAATAATGATGTTCAAGGTTAGCAGCGTCCATACACCTTTGACGGTCTCTAAAATTTCTGAAAATCCCGGTATTGTCATTACAAGCTTGTTTAAAATCTTAAGAGCTACGGAAATGTCCAATGTGGCTCAAACTGTTGCTGCGGAGGAGCCTCAAGATTCTGTATCTTTACCTTGGGTTTACAATATGTTGAGCATAACCTGTGAAAATGAAGTTGAAGATATCAACAAAAGAAGACGGTCAGCTTTGGCAAGGAAGATTCGAAACGCTATTAATTCAACAACACCTGTTGCTTTAAGTAAACCATCATTCCTGTCCGAAGTGAACTTTAACAAAGTACAAGAAAACGTTGGAGCAACACGTCTGCAGTTAGCACAGTCAAGAATATACCTCTCCGATCCTGAAACCAGAGACCCAGATGTTATTATACCCGAAAGAAAAGATTGTTTTATACCAGAAAATTTCTCTATTCACCATTCCCGTAAAACGTTTTCCATGATGCCTCACTACGGACTGAAACGCCAATACGTAACAATTGATATTACTACTTTAAAAATTCTTGTTAATAGATCTGACAATATCAAACGTATTGCAATTTATGATCAATCGCTGGATGCATATGCCCGAGATTCGACTTACTTCATGAGTCTATTTGATTTGAAAAAACTAGGACAATCTGGAAGGTAACGATTCTGTCTTATAATTTTGGTTCATATAAAAAAATAACATTTTATATTATTGCAGTGTCACTGAAATGCTTAACAGAAGAAAAGTCATGATGCGTAATATACTTTGTACGGACGGGCGTTCGGCTGACTTTTTGTTTACCAGACCTGCAGTTCCCAAGGACAATGAAGATATAAAGCTTGAAATGAACGATTTTGAAACATGGGAGATGCAAGACGTAGTCAGATTGTGGGGTGCTGATCCGGGTGTCACTGACATCTTTGTTGCGAGCGATGGAAATGGAAATGATGCGCATGAAATAAGGTCCATATCGACAGCGGAGTACTACGTTAAAGCTGGCTATAAAAAAAATCAGGTAACAATGAATTCGCTCAAGCAAGAAGAAGGGATTACTACAATTGAAACGAATATTCCAACCCATCGAACTTCAAAGCTATCAATCTTTGAACAACATTTACAATATTACTTCACCCATCTAGACACGCTATTACAATTCTATGATGGTCGATTTACGGATCTTCGTTTCTCTAATTACCGTGGTCAGCAAAGAATGGATAATGAACTTGTAAACATATTTTGTTCAGGCGGTAAAAAATACAATCCGGACAATAAAACCCATCCGCGCAGAAATAAGGCAGATTACAAGCAAAGGCGCGAAAAGAAAAAGAAAAAGAAGAATAAGAAAAAATTGACTTTGCAGGTGGGAAAAACTGTATCTGTAACAACGAGCGGACCTTCAACCGAGACTCAAAATCAGAAATGGAAGAAAGCTCCCTTCAAGAACGAGAAGAAAGTGCCTTTGATCGCCTTAGGAAATGCAGTATTTAACGTGACAGTAAAAGGAAAGCAATCTGGTATGCTTCATAGGCTAAGGAAAAAGATGGAAGAAGCAAGTGCAGATGAAAGGCTAATTCTGGTGTATACCGATGAGTATCTTACTTCACAGGTAAAATAATGAACGATTCGGATTGTTGTACTAGATATTAATACTTTAATTTAGATGTGTTCCAATCCTTCCTGCTTGCTGAAAACACTGGAGAATGTTCGAATCCCTGATATTGGAAAGATCCACAATTTGTTGACTTGCAACAGTTGTAACAAATTATGGAATAGAGATATTAACGCGGCTCGAAATATATACTCTATTGCAAGTTTTATGCAAAAAAATAACAACTTGCGTCCAAATAGATTCCAAAGACCTGCAGTAGACCCCAAATCATCCATATCGTAAATATATGTTGATAGTTCGGTAAGTCAATATATTAAATTCAAAAAAAAAATATATATAATATTTACGATATATTCTCCCCCCAGACATGTCCCCCGTGTCGAGGAGCTTGTTGCTTTCATTATATTCATATGCACACTCTAAGTATCAGAATTGGCCACCTCAAAATAAACACTCATAATGCAGCCTTTCCGTAAAAAAAATTACTAGTATACCTCACTCCATTGGACAAATAAACAAAAGAAAAAAACTCTAGCTGAGCATGACGCCTCAAGATATGCCCAGTAATGATATTATCTGCTTTTTTCAGGTTTAGCGCTGTAGCCACTATACAACCGCCAATAAACACAGTCGCCCAAAACGCGCATACTCGTAGAATGGCTGGCAATCCATCTTTGTGAAAAGACATTGTACGGGTTTTACAATTTGAGGCGTCCCATAAAAAAAAAGTTAGCAGGTCGTAGAACTCAGTTATACCGGACTTGACCAGATCCATTGATATGGTGCTATAGTGTTAATTATCTCTTCATTGATTTACTTTGAAGACCTCGACTGAAGTTTTTTTCAGGCTGTAAGAAACTCAGAGGAAAGCTCATTATGGTATAAAAGCAATAACAGAAACAATATGGAGTGGGAGGCGACTTTACCTTCTGTATTCTGTATCCAGTCTTTGGATCCATTTTTGTACGATAGTTTATCTCACCTTATAACACTAAAAAAGCTCTTTGGCAATTCACATTCCAATAAACATTGATCAGCCAGTTCTAAGCGAATATTTTCCTAGCTCAAACATATAGTCTGATGATATGCTAAGTGATGCTGATATGCTAGTTATTTCAGTCTCCGTCTTCGCTTTATGAAATACCATTGGCGGGTGAGTTGTGTGATATGTGACAAAGCGAAAGTTGTTCACAAAGGTTAAAAAAAATATTACACTTATGCACGTCATTGGGTTACCCTCCGGAAAGATTGACAGACTTTAAACAAACCCAACTTTTTAAAAAATTTACATATTTCTTCTCTTATTACTCGTATAAAATCTCAAAAAGTCCTCCCATCCCAAATGCTTTGGCAAAATCCTAATGTTAGAACGTGTACCAAAACTTTTAGAGAACCTGTTTTCAAACATGGTGTAAATTAGTCTATTGTCAAACATGTCAGTAAGGTCGAATTGGGTGCGATTCAAGAAGTATACCCTTCTGCAAGTGTACAATGGTGCTTGTTCCATGTAGCAAGAGCATGGACAGGGAAAATCCGGCAATTGGTCAAGCCTGGTTATACCCCACCACAACAACACCATCCAGAACAAGATCATTGCTGGTCTAAAGACAATGATGTGGGAACGTGATAGACCTGTCTTTCACGCGAAAATCGACAGCGTTTATCACCGAAAACTCTGTATATCATGCCCTTTTTGCAGTATTTTAAAAGCCGGTACCTGGAAAACGATGCGTTTATGCGATGGTCCGCCGCATACCAACCGGCCATGTACACCAACATGGAGACGAACATGGAGACAAACATGGAGACGAACAACTATGTGGAGAGTTGGCATAATCAGTTGAAGACAACATATCTTGGTAGAAAAGGAAATAGAAGGGTTGATCGACTGGTGTTTATTTTGGTGAAGGATGTTCTGCCTGAGTACGGTAACAACAACAGTCGTATCTTATTGAAAGTTGGAGGAATGGGTCCTGAAGAAAGAAGACATCGTGCTAGATAGATGCAAGCAGAGGCCATCGGTGCTGATGCTCTGGAACAAATGATTGAAACTGCAACTACTGATTTTGATGGTAGAAGTGTATATGGTGTTTCTTCTTTCTCAACTTCAGATGTAAGTTATAACGTTGTGATGGACGATCTTCAAATGATCTCTTGCAGCTGCCCTGACTTCCGCTTTAACAATATCGCATGCAAACACGTGTATTTATTAAAGCGGGATATGTCTCTGTTCACTGTATTTGAAGGTAAACATCAATACTACTGAAATCTTTACGGCTTTTTTTTTTTACTAACCTTTAAATTGAATAGTTTCTTTCGACCCCACTTTCTCAAACATTCACCCGAAATCTATCGATAGTTTAAGCGATCTTTCACTCTGCTAATTCTAATTTTACAACACAAAGATAGTCATTGATTCATTGTTTTTCTGTTTGTCTTCTTTTTACTTATATTTTATTGTAATAAAAGCCAATTTGTATCGGTAAAATTACTATTTTCATTGAACCATGTAAATATGTACCTATTTTAGATGATTTCATTCTTATAAAACATGTGTTTTGCATTGTCTTATCAGACAGCAAAGCAAAAGCAGTCCTCCACTTCGAAAAAAAAAACCGCTGGTATATAAAATCTCTTGAGAAAACACCAATGTCGTCATCATTTTTTTTTTTTTTTTTTTTTAGTTGAATACGTTTTTTTTCTTTTTCTTTTTTTTTCTTCTCTTCTATTCTACATTTATAAAAACCCTATCACCCCCATTTGGATACACCCGACTTAAAGATTTTTTATTTATTTTCAGTATGGCTTCGCAACAACAATTAAGGTAAAGGTACTATAGGACGCAGAAAGAGAATAAAGAAAAACTCATCTCGATATATATATAAAAAAAAAAAAAAAAAAAAAAAAGCCATGAAAATGATAATTGGAAGAAGAGTCTCTCACTTCCCGAAAAGGACACAAGGCCGCAAACCGAGGTAAGGAGGTGAAAAAAGAAGGGAGTCAGCAAAAAAAGAAAGACTAAGTCCCAAATGTTGTAGGATGTCACTGCCACTAAAGGCAATGAATTCGAAGATTATTTTTTAAAGCGAGAGTTATTGATGGGCATTTTTGAAGCTGGTTTTGAACGTCCTTCGCCCATTCAAGAAGAAGCCATTCCTATTGCCTTGACCGGTCGAGATATTCTTGCCAGAGCTAAAAACGGTACAGGTAAAACCGCCGCTTTTGTGATTCCCACCTTGGAAAAGATCAACAACAAGAAAGCCAAAATTCAAGCGCTTTTACTTGTCCCCACACGTGAATTGGCACTTCAGACAGCTCAAGTGTGTAAGAACTTGGGAAAACATTTAAATATTCAAGTCATGGTTACAACAGGTGGTACCACTTTAAAGGACGATATCATGCGTTTAAGTGAACCCGTTCATGTTGTTGTAGGAACACCTGGTCGTATCCTAGATTTAGCTTCAAAGAACGTAGCTGATTTTAGTGAAGCATCAACTTTTGTCATGGATGAAGCCGATAAATTGTTATCTCCAGAATTCACCCCAATCATCGATCAACTCATTAGTTATTTCCCTAAAGACAGACAAATCATGTTATTCAGTGCTACTTTCCCCATGATCGTAAAGACCTTTAAAGAGAAATATCTCGTTAAGCCATATGAAATCAATTTGATGGACGAATTAACATTACGTGGTGTGACTCAATACTATGCCTATGTCGAAGAAAAGCAAAAGGTTCACTGCTTGAACACGCTCTTCTCAAAGGTAAGTTATACTTTTTATATATATGTGTGTGTGTGTGTGTGGTACTAATGCTACTCAAAACATTACAGCTTCAAATCAACCAGTCCATTATCTTTTGTAACTCGACCAACCGAGTAGAATTATTAGCCAAAAAGATTACAGAATTGGGGTACTCTTGCTTTTATTCGCATGCAAAGATGCTCCAGAGTCATCGTAACCGCGTATTCCATGATTTCCGAAACGGTGTTTGTCGTAACTTGGTTTGCTCTGATTTATTAACCCGTGGTATCGATATTCAAGCGGTCAATGTGGTTATTAACTTTGATTTCCCCAAGAACGCTGAGACATATTTGCATCGTATCGGTCGTTCTGGTCGTTTTGGTCATTTGGGTTTAGCCATTAATTTAATCACGTATGAGGATCGTTTTAACCTGTACAAGATTGAGCGTGAATTAGGCACAGAGATTCAACCTATCCCACCTGTCATTGATAAGAACCTTTACGTAGCACCCAATGCACTTGAAGATGCACAAGTTCAACAACCCAACCGTCAACTTGCTATTGCTACACGTCAACAACAACAGCAACGTGAAGTTTTCCCTAACCAACAAAATTATAATAATAGCAGTAATAATCATAATAATCATAATAACCAACAACAATACCACCAACAACAACAGCAACAACAGCAACAACAACAACTACAACAACAGCAACAACAACAACAACAACAACAACAACAACAACAACAATATAGTAATAATGGTCAATACCAACAAGGTCAATATCAACAAGGAGGAGGAGGAGGACAACAATATCAACAGGGTCAACCGACACGAGGAGGTTATAATGCTAGAGGCAATGGACGTCGTAGTAATAATATGGCACCAAGGGGTCAATCTTCAAGACCATAATCAATTATTATTATACATATTTTTCTCATTCTCTCCCACACACTCACACAACTCTTTCTCTCTCTTTTTTTCCCGCAATTGTAAATAAGTTTAGAAGATCCCCGCTCTCTCCCACAAATTGATTTCTTTTTCATTATTTCCTCTCCCTCCTAAATCTCATTTTTTTTTTTTTTTAACCCGACAAACCTAGTTTCTGTATTTATTTATTTTTTCAGCAACCAAACAAAAAGAAATGCATACACGAAAATAACTCTACAAAAAACCCAAAAAAAAAAAACAAAAAAAAACATAAAAAAAAAAACTCTTCATCAAACAAAAAAAAAATCGCAATAAAATATCTAATTATTTTGGTATATATTCTTTGTGTGAGAAAAAAAAAAGAAATAGTTTCGGGTAAATGATTTCTATCAAAAACTTTCTGGAATATTCATATATGTGTGTGAGATTTTGGTTTAAGCGGCATTTCAATAGTGTGACTTTATTATCCCCTGGCACTTTGTTTTTAAAAATACCTTTTTTTTTTTTCTGTAGAAAAAAAAGTTGTTCTTTTCCTCACTCCATTATAAACAATGTTCCAAAAAATTGCCAATTTCTGGTTCTCCAGCTTTGTTACTGAGCGTCTTTTAGCCAGTCCTTTATTCAACAAAATGGCACAAAAGACCCACCACCATGTCTCTACTATCACTGATAAAGGTATTTAAAAGAGTGCGTTCAATATTGAACTGATGACTAAAAAAAAAAGCATATATCAATAAATAGGTGCTAAACCCGTTAGCGATTTCATGAAGGCTTTCAAGGAAAACCTCGAGAAGGAAGCTAGAAACAGTGCTAGAAAGTAAATGGATTGATTACATTTACACATACACACATACACACACATACACACACACAGACACCCATCCCTACCATTTCAATTTTTTTTTTTTTATAACATTTGTATAATATAACGCTTTGGCTTCTCCTCCCAAAATTGTTTATTTTTATAGAGAAAGGGGATATGTTAAAGTGAGCAGAAGAGAGAGTGTGTGGGGGGGATATTACAAGAAGTATGTACAATAGGGAAAAAAAAGGGAGCCAGTTAAATCATAGCATCGGCATCGGGTTCTGCGGTAATAATGCGTTCCATTTTTCGGGCCTTATTATAATCTGAAAAAGCTCTTAAAATAATAAACCAACCAACAAACATCATCAAGTACGCAACAATTTCTGCTTGTGTTGCATCTTGTCCTGTCTCATGTCCTTCTCCATCATAGTCAAAGTCTTCATCTAACGTACCTCCTATTTAATTTACGTTTGTGAGCTTCAATTAGGAAAAAAAAAAAAGAGATATATGATGACTTACTGCTACGCACGTAGAATCCATACTGTATTAAAGAAATTCCTAATCCAGCCCTCGCGCCATCCTATGATATTATGAGTCATCCGCTTTTTACATTAACCTGTAATCATTACCTTGGCTGCATGTGTTGTATGTAATAAATACGTCAACATGAACCCCACCAACTGGAAACTTGCACTCACTACATTTCCTTCCTATTAGTAAGGAGAAAATAACGCTTTTTTTAATCTATTTACCCATCATATTCCAAAAGAAGCTAAAGATATTTCCCACCGGCAATCCTTCCACTAGAATGGAATCACCCATACCGGACGGTGCAATAATCGTAGTTTGCCAATACGGCGGTGTTGCATCCGCTGACGCTTCTTCGTATGTCTTTTTAAGAGAGAGTCAGTGATGAATAGAGAGGGTTACACAGAGAACTTACGGGTGGTACTTCTTCGGGTTTGAACGAGTCGGATTCGGGCTTGGCTGCCATGTTGGAAAATACACCGTCGTTCGAATGGGGAATCGGTATGCTTTGATGGCCTACGGTATTCCTACCTAGCAACCCGTGGGTTTCAGTTTGGGGTTCCAACTCTTCTTCCTCGAGATCAAAAGTGTCTTCCAAATCAGATCGTTGAGGCATGCTGACCTGTGTATCATTATTTACTGGAACCTAATGGGAAATATATATATTTAAAAAAAAAAAAACCCCCAAAAAACCTAATAAACTGCTCATAATAAGTATTTACTTGTTCGTATCTATGGTTATTCATAATTGTTGTTTTTTTTTGTAGGTAGAATAAAGGTAATAAAAGAAAAGAAAAGAAGGAAAAAATAGATACTCTATCGGAGACACACAAAGTCCGATTTGACCTCTTTTTTAAACTTCCCTATAGAGATAACTACGTAAAATGACAATCATGTTCTTGTTATAAATAGAAAAATGGGCACTAGTTTCCGTAAGCTATTCTGAAGTAAAGGAAAAAACCATGTTTTATAATCATCTTAAACGATGGCATAAGCTGTTTATTATGTATAAACATGAAAGTGGTGAGGGTATTGAAAATATCAAGTTGCATGTTCATAAGCTTATTTTACGCCGTCTAGTTTTACTTTCCCTTGGAACGAATCTCTTCTTTTAAAAGATGCCTTATACTAATGAAATTTTACTGTAAGCCATCCGTATTCTGCCTCCTACAAGTTTACTTCTGGGTTTGAACCGATATTATATGAAATTGGTTTTCTGTTCCAATCAATAGAACCTATTATTCTCACATCTTTTCCAAGCATTCTTTAAAATACGGGATTCTACCTAGCAACTAGTCTTTTTTATTATTATTATTATTATTAATTAACATATTTTAATATACAAGGGGAGGGGAGGGGGGGGGGGTATTATTCTTTTGTCACTTCATTATCCGTCGTTTGGATATGACCAGCAAACTTACGACGACCAGAAATAAACCAAAAGAACACAGAAAAGATCATGACTGCGCCAATCATGAGGGAAGCCCAATTCATGGTTTCGGGTGCTACAGGTGAAACAGATGGAATACAAAGGATCACGCCAAAGAAACTGGCCCAAATGATACTAATGATGTTGAGTGGAATACCGAATTTACCAAGACTGAAGGGTCCCTTGGGCATCGTATGACGAGACCAGATCACTCGACACAATAATGGAAGTGCATATGAAACATTAATTGAAATCACTGCTGCACTCATAATAGCCTGCCAATACACTGCTGATGCAAATGACTACGTAAAAAAAGATATTAGTTGGGAACTCACACACACAATAAGGTTTCTTATATCGTGTATAAAAATAACTTACGGGCAAGATAATAACGATGCAGACTACCATTTGTGCAAACAAACTGTTGGCGGCAATATGGTTCTCACCACGCAACTTGTAAAGAAATCCACTGAAAGGAAGACATCCATCACGAGACATGGACCAAGCAAAATGAGCGGTTGCCAAGACAGAATTACACAAGGAGCCAATTTGAGTGATGAGCAAAATCACCAAGAAGAAAGCGGTGACAGCGGGGCTTTTGGTGGCGCGTAAAAAGAAAGTGGCTACAGGCATGTCAGAGCCCAAAAGCTCATCGACGTCTTGAATTGAGAACAAAGTCGAAAGAATCAAACCGAAACCTTGAACAATAGCGCCTACTACACAAATAATAATACCACGGGGGGCTGTAACTGCTGCATTTTTTGTTCCTTCCACAATTTGCGCACCTGTTTCGTAACCAACCAATGCCCATCCACTTTGTAACTACATTGGAATACAGTATGAATATTTGTTGTCCTCTTTTTTTTTTTATTTCAAACCAACTTTTTGTTACTTACCATGCCAACGAAAAAGACAATACCCTTATTGGAATAACCCGTATTATTTGTAAATTCAGTGAAAACCCAAGTAGCAGAGTTATGAGTTGGTGCCATAGCAGGAATAGCAATGATAATAATAAGTGTACCAAGAAGAACCCAACCCACTAATTTTTTTTTTTTTTTTACATTGTTAGTTTTCTTGAGGACTCTATTTTTGAGTTTTTTTTTTTTTTTTTTTTTTTTTTTTTACCCATAAACTTGTTCAAATAGGCACTATATTTCAGACCCAATAAATTGTAAAGTGTTGCTCCAATAATCAGTCCAATATATAAACCCACATTGGCGCCTTGAGATGAAATTTGTGTAATATTCAACGTGTTTGCAATTTGAAAGATAAATGTGGCCGATGTCCAAGCCAAGGTAATTACCACAGCAGTTAACCCAACAAGATAGGCATAACCATTGATATATGCCATGACTACAACAGAAAAAAGTTCAGTGCTAGCTGAAAAATTTTTTTTAAAAGGTGAACTTACATGGACCCCATTTTTTGTTAGCCAAGAGATAAGACCAACTGTAAACACCACCTGCCAAAGGAAAGGCCGAGATGACTTCTGCCTGTTTTTTAAAATAAGTTAGAAATACACAAGCATGTTTCCTCTTGTTTGCTTACCATGGATAAAGCAATACACATGACAAAGGGGGAAACAACGAGCCAACCCCAGAAAAGTGAGCTTGGCCCACCAGCGTTAATGCTGGAACCAAAGCCGACCATCCAACTTGGTAATACAGCCATCGTAGAAAATCCAAAACCCGCTTGAACAAACAAACTAATTTCTCGCTTAAACTCTTGTTTGTAACCCAAATCTTGTAATCGTTGTTCATCCACATCTAAATTATTGGATTCTACATGCTGAATATCCACTTTTTCTTGGGTTGCTTGGGGAATCTATTGAGTTTGTATTTATGTCAGCTTTTATTAATGCATTTTTTTTTTTTTTCGCTACACCCTGCATTTTAAATCTATTTGGGTAATTTGCATTACACAAATAAATATAAAAAAAAAAGCAGCATTGATTGTCTTTACATACATGTGTTTCTGTCATGATCCCTTTTTTGTTACTATATTACAGAAATTTTTAAAAAAAGATAAAAAGTTTGTAAGAACAATGCGTTTAAAATAAAAATAGAAAGAGATATAATTGAAGAAGGGAAAAAAAATGAAATGACGGTGGGTATTTATATTAAAACATTCAAGAAACACCAAGTACAAAGAATACCATGCTAATGAGCTATCGCTTATAATTTTTATTTTATTTTGATAAGCGGGTAGTTGGTAGTCAGTTTTTTATTCTAAAAGAGAAAAAAAGTATCACATGGCCCTTTTATTACATCAAGAGAAAATGCTTTCCTAAATTGACGAGTGATGGATTTTATCAAAAACAAGCAATTGTGCTACGCCAGCTTACAAATGCTAGCCAATGTACTTTACAAATGCCAGAAAAGGATCGTGGAGATAGTTTTCCTTGAGTAGCATAGCCCTCTTTTTTTTTTTTTTCCTGTGATTACAATTAGTGACACCCAAGATACAAAACAAATAGAAGAACCAATTATATTTTCAATCACCGAAATTATTTTGTTGTTGTTGTAAGTGCCTTTGAAAGGTAGATGTGACTTTATTGTGCTTGTCAAACTTTGAGAGCATTCATACAACAAATGCTCATCATTTTTCTTTTTATTTTTAAAGACTGGAAGAGTAATACTCATTTATTAGAGATCCGTATCAATAACTTTAGTGTTTTCGTGCCAAAAGATAACAATATGTAGTTATCACACGTAACACACCAAAAAAAAAAAAAAAAAAAAAAAAAAAATTCGTTTCAAGAGAATACCGTGATTGATTTTGACATCATACCTTGGTATCACCACAAGATACACTGATATCTATACAAGTTTAATGGAATTTCGTATCTTTCTCAATGACTATTCAAACAACATCTTTATCAGCCTCCATTGTGATAACAAGAAAAGTATTCGTTATGTTACACTTATTCGTAGCACATTTTGGGGGGTCATGTATGTGAAGTTGAATGTTTTGAATATAGATCATGTGCTCAGTATATATCTGTTAATACACCAAAAAAGGGTGTGTGTGTGTGTGCTTTGTTTTATGAATATATAGAAACTGTATTTGATATCATCAAGGCATAAGAGTAAAGTTTTATTTAGATTTTACAGCATTTTTGAAAAGTGACCTATATCTCTTGGAAGGGGTAATGCATGAATTAAGAAATTCACTTGCTCATGTTTGGGTTACCGTTTCTACGCAAGGCTCATGTCAATTATTTCTTCTGTCTTTTAAACTCTCCATACAAAAAAAAAAAAAAAGAAATAGACACCTTTAAAGATAAGAGACTTGTTTTATTGACATATTCAAAAAGAAAAAAAAAGTTAAGATGTGTATGACCCCACCAAGATAATGTCGTTTGTTATCTTTTTTTTTTTTTTTTGATGCTAAACTAATACTGAATAAATTTGCAACATATCAAATTTTTTTTTTCTCATGTACAAACTTTAATTTCCTACAGACTAGTATTATTCTCACCCGACCCTTCAAATGTTACTAAAGTCATCTTTTTTCTTGCTTGTGTATGTGTGTATACAGTGGATGTAAGAGGTGCTCCCCAATTTCGTCTAAACATTTTCTCTCACGTACACCATTCCTCCTTCAGTCTAATTTGGTTTCTTTTTTTTTTTTGTAGAATAGTAAGATAGAGTTTGTGACAGGTTATACCTATTAAAAGTGAAATCCTTTATTTGCACAGTAACTACAGAGATGCTAGATAAAAAGATGCAACGTTATCTTAGATAAACTGACAGACGATGGAAAGATGTTTGATGTTGATTATTCTTTTTGACGTATATCTATGGTCTCTAAATAAAACATGCCTGTGTATAAATAATATTCATGCAAACTTATTTTCACATTGTCCCGAACGCTCCAAGGCGGAAATGACAAAGCTGACCTTACAATAGAAAAAAAAACAGTGTTGCATGAATCAAAGTTACGGGTTGTTTGTCTTGATTAGCAGTATCTTTTAATCTGTAAACTTTAAAAAAAAGAGTCTCAATCTGTACATAATTTGAGTATTTTTAAGTGCAAACGTGTCATTATAGTTAACATTGTGATCTGTCTGCTTTAAATATCAAAGACATCTGTAAATTGAATTTAGATTGGGAAGGGTGAAAAGTTCTCTTTAACAATATCGATCACATCAATAAGAGGGAGGGGATGATGACTGTGACTAACGTAAGCGTGTATTTATCTGATAAAATATCATGCATTTGTTTAAAGACTTATATTTTTCTGGAGCTCACGTTTGACTGATTAAGAAATAATGTTTGTCATCTGTTGTCGCACTATCCTCCTTTTTAAGTCAATTTGTATCCATAAAAGGTAAAAATATCACAACTTAAGCAAAAAGATAATTCTTATCAATGTGAAAAAACAAAAAGAATTAGCCTTTTTTTTTAAGAGGTGAAAATGTTTGGTAAATGACTTGATATAAATAAAAAAGAAAATCTGAGTTTTGGGTTTTCTGTCTTTTTTTTTTTTTTTTAATTTGCATCAATTGACATTAAGCCTTGCAATAACCCTGTTCATTAAATGTCTGAAGATAATACAATTAAAGTAAGCAGAAACTGTCAATCAAAACTTGTAAAATACCCATTCTATTTAATTAACCCCAAATCTTCTTTTTTAGACAGCTGAAAAATTAGATATCCAACATGTGGAGTCGAATAATTTAGATTATGATGCTCAAAAGTTACAAGATCTAGGTTACAAGCAGGAATTCAAGCGAGAAACAAGTCTTTTTGTTCAAGCAGGATTTGCATTTACTACAATGGGTGTTCTTCCAAATTGGTTAGTGGGCTTCGGTCCTAGTATCAGTGCTGGTGGACCTAGTTCCCTCTTTTGGGGATGGGTCGTGGTGGCTCCCTTTGTTTGTTGTATCGCTCTTAGTATGGCAGAAATCATCTCTGTCTATCCTTTGGAGGGTGGCGTTTTCAGTTGGTCATTATTACTGAGTAATAAAAAATGGGGTCCTTGTAAGTGAAATTTCTACCGATTTTTTATGTGTGTAAATAGAACACTAACATTTACATTATTTAAATATAAAGTCATGTCGTATATTAACGGCTATATTTACCTTACTGGTTTGATTACCGCCAATATTACACTGGCATACAGTGCTGCCGATTTCATTATATACACTGCAAATACACTAAATATCAGTCAAATCTCATCCACAGGTGCTAATGTCGGATTATACATTGGAATTTTTATTGCAGCAACAGCATTTAATTTCTTGGGTATGAGATCCAGTGGTAATATGAACAAGTTTTTAGGTAAGAGCCGACATTGTTTTTTATTCATTGAGTGAGGGCTGTAAAATTAATACTGTATTCAAACATAGTTTTCTGGGTTGCTATTGGCACTATTGTCATCTTATGTGTTGTACCTGCTATGGCACCTACACACAACACTGCTAAATGGGTCTTTACTGAGTTTACTAATAACACAGGATACGAAAATCTCGGATTAGTGTTCTTTATCGGCATGGTAAACAACACTTCTTTTAATATGCCTACGATTGAGTTTTTAACTTAAATTTCTGTTTTTTAAAAAAAAATTAGCTTCAAGCAGGTTGGACTTTGGTCGGTTACGAAACTGGTGCCCAAATTGTGGAGGTAGGCATTATTTTTGAACGTATACATTATAAAAGAAAGAATGATTAACAAGATCGTGTGTAGGGTGCTAAAAGAGCAGATGTGACAGCTCCTCGTGGTATTATTATTTGCGTTGCATTTGCTGTTATTCAAGGATTTGTGATTATTCTTGTGACGTTATTTTCTATTCAAGATGTACAAGAGCTTATGACTTCTGATATGCCTCTCTCCACATTCTTTGTCCGTGCTACCAACAGTCCTCAATTGACAGCATTTTTCTTGGTGATTTTGTTAGTTGCTCAACTCGGATCCCTTTGTAACTCCATGTTAGCCACGGGTCATTTTGCTTTTGCTTTGGCTCGTGATGGATGTCTTCCTTACTCCAAGTACTTTTCAAAGTTATCTGAAAAAGAACATATTCCTCAAAGAGCTTTGATTGCCCAACTTGTTATCAGTATCTTGGTTATTTTACCCGTAAGTTTTATAGTAGGCTTTCTGTAAAATGATTGTGTATTAACGAATAATGACGGGATTGTTGTTTGTAGACATTTGGATCTATTATTTACTGGCATGCTATTATGAGTACAGCCGTGATTGCAATCAATGTGTCGTATGGTATGCCATTTTTATGTCGACTTATTTGGGTGAGAAACGATATGCCCAAGGGACCCTTTAATCTGGGTAAATTTGGTATTCCTCTCAATATTATTTCGGTTGTCTGGATCATATTCTTTAGTGTGGTTCTTTGTATTCCTTCTGTATCACCTGTGTCTCCCGAATCCATGAATTGGTCTTCCATCATGCTTGGCGGCGTCATGATCTTTTCGTTAATCTTTTGGTTTGTCTCTGGTAGAAAAAATCATAGAGGTTTCCTAGACGATGCTGACGAAAAAGAGTAATTTGTTCCCCTCTATTCTCACTTGTAAAAAAAAAAAAAAAAAAAAAAAAAAAAAAAAAAAAAAAAAAAGTTTATGAGCTGACATGTGTCACCAACATCTTTCCCTGTATCAAAAAAAAAACCTTAATAAAAGATGTATTTATTTCCTTCACATTTAATGAGCTATGACATTCTCCCCGCCTGCAAAATTGTTTGCTATTTTTTATTCTTGCTAATGATACAGTTTAAGATTTTTACCAAAGCTTGTTCATGTTCATGGATAATATATACCTGTTTTAGTTCCAGACAAAACGTGTGTACTCGACAATTTCAGTTGCATTAAAAAGCCGGACAAATAATACTTTCGTTGACGGAATCGTTAATCTTATACTCAAAAATGGAGGAATCTGAAAGCAACCTCTCTTTTTTTTTTCTATATAAAAGAATGTTAATGTCAAAGCCAATAAAGAATCACAAGAAATGTGGTAACAGCTTGACACTTACAAGGCCACACGTAAACGCTGTCGGATTTAAAAAATCCAAAAGGGTGTTGATTCCAAGTGGGAGAGCCCATCCATTTCATAATCGACAACTATCGTCTCACGAACGTCAAAGCTGGCTATAATACTGCCCGTGCAAATTTAGCTGGCCTATTTGGCATCTTTTCTCTTGGAGCTTTTAATTAAGGCATTTTATAATTGAAAGAGGGTTGCTTCACGTTCATGTTTACCAAACACTTATGGATAAACTGAGTACCATGAGTTTAATCGTGAGTAAAAAAGAAAGAGAGCTGGTGTTGGTAATAATGGTTGAAACTAATTTACAAAGATCTACAACTAGACTTTCTCAGCAAACCAGCAAGCAAAACACAAAACACTGAGGAGTGTCAATAAATAAAATCGATAAAAATTTAAGCCAATAGAAAGTCAAGGATAATTTTGGCATGATTTTTCATTTTCATTAGATATAAGTATAATTGAGAGTTTTTTTCATTTTCATTAAAGAATAGGTTGAGCCCAGGGAGCCACCCCAGACCTGTTCCCCCCTATTACCGGCCCTCCAGGCTCGAGGTCTGGTACACTATGCTCACAAATTGAAACTGGCCTTGCCCCAACTTGATCACACTGCCTTCATATGAAAATGCCGACAACGCTTCGCAGACGCACGATTGGTAACGCTAGCACTCCTCCCTTCAGGCGTGCAATAGAGTGAAGAGAAAAAAAAAAGGACGAAGTCCAGAAAAATGGGTCTTATTTATACCTTTTTTCACGTAATTTTTAGTTGCGCAGCAATCATGCAAACTCACTCTGAGTTTTAACATGAGCAGTCCCGGATTGTGTTTCTGGATAATTCCAGACTAAAAAAAGTCACGGACTGTGACTTTGGCTCGTTCCACCTATGCGCACCCACGCCAACACTTACTCCTTTTTCGTGTCACCACTATAATATCCACGCTTTTTCTTTTCTTTTACTTTTTTTTTCGTTCAGATATTATCGCATACTATACAGACATGTTCTTTAACACTGTAACAGATAAATTCCAGGGGCTCTTTCTATAAAATAGACTCTCCAAGATATTTATAAAAAAAGGGATTCTGCTTATAAGCATCAAGACTTTTTTACTAGTAATAAATTCAAGCTCCGTTTTGGCAATATTTTTGTGTAAATCAAGGAAAAATGTAGCAAATGAACTTTTTTTTTTTTTTTTTTTTTTTTTTTTTTCTATATCTTTCTTTAATGTCTGCAACGTGTTAAAGTTTGAACTATGGTTATTAAGTAGGATCGCTAGTTTTTTATTTTCTAATTTCTCAGTATTTTCGGACACAGGATATGTCCAGAATCCTGTCTTTGGGCTACATACATAATACGCGGTACTGTGATGTGATCACTTTACGTTTTATCAGCTAGAACACCCCCACAAAAAGACCGACACATTAATACGGTTGCGGTGTTGTTTGTGAAATCAATATGTTCCCCTTGATGTGATCGTTCCGAGACAAGACAATCAATCAAAAGTATTAAATAAGATGTAGTTGCATACGATGATGTTATGAACTGGTTCTTCTTTTCAGTTATTCAATTCAATTCAATTCAGTTCTATTCAGTCCATTCTATCCATTCAGGTAGTTCTAACACTAAGGCACACAGTTGTTTCTTAAGTAAAGTAAAGATTGTTTTATTATAATATATTATAAAATTAAAGATATAGTTGTCTATTTCCTATCCAGTCAATAGCCAATCATATTCGAGAAGCGTGACAATCACGTGTTTTAGATGACGTCACTTATTTTTAAATATTAACCCTATAATACATTTACAAACTCAAAAATTCATATGCGGGGCTATGGCCCAATGGATAAGGCGTCTGACTACGAATCAGGAGATTCCAGGTTCGACCCCTGGTAGCCTCATATATATATTTTTTAGTGCGTTGTCGAAATGTGTCGGAGTACAAAACACTCAGATATATATTTCTCAATGTCGTGATAGTCGTTATAATATTTTAGTATATAAAATAAAAGTAGAGTAGATAAAAGATGACTTTATTTAATTTAATTATGGATTCTATTTTATAGGTGAGCGGAGGTGATATGATTTATAAGTACGACATCAATTATACTTAACAAACATCATCTTTTATCTTCTACGTCAATTGTCTTAATGTCTGGCATTTGAGTCGTTGCGGCGCAGCTGTACGGCGTGGCCAATATTATTTTTATTCATGCGAGAAAAAGATAATCTTTATTAATACTCTGTGAAACTAAACATATAAAAATACAATTTGAACACCGATGCTCTCATGCAGCATCCTTCTTCACTCGCTTTAACCTTTTAGGTATGGTTGACCTAAATCTTCTTGCTGGATTGTTCCATCGATTCCACCTCTGTATGAAAAGTGGTACCGGCCCGAAAATGGGATAAGCTACCTAGTGGACGAAGATGATACAGAATGATAAAAAGCCGTCAAAAACTAAAAAAATTAAAGTACCCAGAAGCTTAATTTAAATCTACTTTTGTTAGCGCTTACTGAATCTTTAATTTGATGATTTATGTTGGAAGTTATATCTTATCATATTCAATAACCAAAAGTATGAATTAAGATGGAACTTAAAGACAGTTTAAAGTGAAGTAAAGACTAAATTAAGAAATGTTTATTTGATTTTTGGGGCCCTTTTATAAGAAAAGGGGGAAAAGGCAGTAAAAAAAAAATGGAGGGAGTTTGGGGGGGGGAAGCCCAAAGAAAAGGAAAAAAGGTAGTGTAACGCCAACACTGTTCCTACTGTGCTTTTGTTAAATCTCATGTTTATTTGTCTAAGTTTTTATTTTTATTTTTTCATAATTTTAAGGATAAATCTGATGAGGATAAGTAATGAGTAAAAGATAAAAAAAAAAAAAGATTTAGCTATTTTGATAATTTTAAGATACGTCGTTGACACAGATGTCACGGTGCGCATTGAACATTTTTTGACGAGGAAAATGGACGGTAGGCCATTTTTTTGGGATAATGGCTTTCTTGGTTTTAGAGTCAACAATAAGCTCAATCATATAGAAATGATTGTTGATAAAAAAAAAAGAATAATGGGTTCATTCATTTTCTCCAAATCTAAACCAAGAAGTGGTACAAAAGTTATTGCATCCTTGGTATAAATGACGTTTCCGTCATCATTCCTCTACAGATTATCATATTTGTCTGTTTTTGGCGTTGTTGCATGCAATACTACTGGTCGTTTAAACGTATCAGCAACTATTTGCGGGTAGCCATAGCAGTCAAACCAAAGATACAAATTGTCAAGACATGGCGCTTTTGTTGACAAAGGTTTTGTTGTTATGTATGATTCATTTAGGCCGTAGCTGTCATAAATGGAGTTAGCATACTTTGAAAAAGTTGCTAACAGCATTTCTTTGACCTGGATCCAGGCTTCTTCGTGTTCAAAAACAGTAACACTGACAGCACGAAATTCACAATTACCATCGGGAATGGGATTAACAAATCCAAGAACATCATTGGCATACCGACTATCTAGCATCTTGAATAAATTGCTGTTACCGCTTCGGATGGTTTGTATCTAAAAAAATACGGATATTGATACCGTGAAATATTAATTATTAAGGGTACACAATTACTTTAATATGAGCTTATTAATGGCGGTTGTTGATGGTTTATGAAGACTTGGTTTATTTTTTTAGCTTTTGTTGTTTTCTACTTCTTTTTGTTCTTGCTTGAGTTTTTTTTTGCATGTTTTTACTCGTTAGATATTTCATCATATTCGTGCTCCACACCAAGCTTGTTTCTTTTGGTGCCTTTAGGACGACCGCTCTTCAATAATCCTATATCTTTCGATTTTGGCTGAACTATTTCATCACCTGGATTTCGACAATTTTTGGAGCGAGACTGTCATCTAAACGATAGTTTGAGTACTTGCTGATCAAAGCATCCATGTCCTTTATGAGATCAACGGATTCCTGTTGCTTCCCCAAAACCCTGCACAAAGACATCAATTTTCCAGTCTTAATTGGATTTCTGTTGTATTGATGTCCAATACGTCAGGGGAACCTTTAGCCAATTCGGCAGAAACTTCTTTTTTTCTTTTAAATAAATATTCTTTAGTATTGTCTTTACCTAAAATTGGGATTTACCTTGTAATTGATACTAAGTAGTATTCCCTCCGCTTTTTTTTTTCTGTTTGTTGTCCATTGTAAATTATATGATCACTACATTTTCTTACATAAACCCGTCGTAAACTCTTTACTCTTTTACATCTAAGAACTAAGAACTATATTCTCTTCTTATCTCTCACCGTATTATTATCGATTTACATTTATTTGTCTTATCCATATATTTTATCGTCTAAGATCACTTCAGAAATATTCTTAGAATGATAAAACTAAATTAACAACTAAAATCCTGGTGCTCACTATCACAATTGTTATACAATAATAATTGTCCCTTTTTAAATCTAAATCCGTACTAGCGCTATATCAATAGTTAATTTCTGTTTTTATCTGAGGTTATTAGTAGTCCCAATTCTAAAGGCTTTTACACTACGTATTATATACTCAGTCTAATACGCCAATAATACATCTTTTTCTTTTCAAGCGTTCGATATACTCCTACAATAGTGCTTGATGACTGAACGTGAAGCAATCAAAAGGCCTCGTCTTGATTCCATTTCAGATCTAGATGTTTTCCCAGATAAAGAACAACAGTTGCCTTTCAGCACGTTCTTATCAAATTCCTTTCGACACAATGAAAAACACCCCATTTTATCTGATAAAAAATTGGTTGTATATGATTTGAAAGGTACAATGCAACATTCTGCGAAGCAGGGGAACGTTAATTGATGTTTACTAGTTGAAAGACCTGATTTGCCACTTTATTACGAAAAAAATGCTTGGGATAGATTAGAAATCGCTATACATGCTATTCAGCAGAATCAACCTAGCCCGGAAAGCTTAGAAGTGTTGTACCAAGTAAGCACTATTTAAACAAGTTAATGCAATTAATATTCTTACACTTTTTTTTAGCTATGCGAAAACCTCTGCCAATATGACAAGGCACAAGGATTATACGAGCTGTTATATGAAAAATGCCGCAAATACACAGAATTTCAGTTCAAGATTCTTGCAAAGTTAGTAAGCAAACCACAAGGCTGGGAACTGTACCAATCAATTTAAACAATTATTCTATAGCAATTCTGAGCAAGGCGCTGAATATCTTCATACAGTTCATATGCTATGGAAGAGCTACTGTGACCAAATGGTAATTATCTCAGTTGACTGATTTCATTGATGCTTACATTTTATGTGCGTAGTCCCAAATCAGATGTTTATTTCTTTATTTAGACCGAACCTACGTCGCTTCCTCTTCAACAGTATCTATCTGGAATATGGCAATGGCCTTATTTCGGGAGAATTACATGAAACACGATGGTGTGTGGAAAAAAGTCTTGGGCATAATATTGGATTTGATCAAATTGGAACGAACTGGTGAAAAAGTAGACGAACAATTCTTACAATTAAATATTCGCATGTTAATGGATCTAAACCTATATCATACATCCTTTGAACAACAATTACTCACAGCAACTAGAAGTTTCTATGATGATGAAGGTGACAAATTAGTTGAAAATATCAATATATTTGAGTATTTGGAACACATTTCCACAAGAGTTCATCAGGAATCAATCCTTCGAGTTAAAAGCTACTTTGATAAATCAACAAAATCCCATCTTCAGGCGATTGTCGAGACAGAGTTATTGACAAAAAGGGTTGAGCATATCTTGAACAAATGTATGTGTAGGACCTGAAAATGTGTTTAACATATAAATGACACAAATTTATGACAAATAGGTTTCAACTATTTCCAGGGCCTGAATGGGTTCCAAGAGAGCGATTACGATAAGTTTTCACTTTTGTACAGACTATTACAAAAAGTCGGTAAACTTGAAATATGCGCCAAATACTTTACATCGTATGTTAAGGTAAATAATAAACAAGTCAAACATCGTACAGTAATCTAATCTAATAATATGGTGCATAGGCAAAAGGATCGTCAATTTTATGCGAAAAAATACCTGTGCAAGATAAAATGCTACGATTATCAGCATTTGAATCTCAGACAGATGAAATTGTTGATCATAGTTTTGAAGGAGATGAACAATTCGTGGATGGATTAAAAGATGGAACTGAATACTTTATAAATCTCAGAGCAAATAATGCTGTCAAATTGCTGGCAAAGTATATTGATCAAGTGCTTAGAGGTGAAAAGTTCGATGAAGAGTTGTTAGATAAAGCCATGTTCATATTTCGCAACCTGCAAGGAAAAGACGAGTTCGAAGTACTATATAAAAGGGATCTTGCAAAGCGCTTACTGCTCAATGTTACAAATAAAAATTCAGAAAAGATAATGCTCACGAAAATGAAGAAGGAGTGTGGTGCAGGCTATACAGGAAAACTAGAGGGCATGGTTAAAGATATAGAAAAATCCGATTCGCTGATGGATGAATTTAACGTGAGTCTAAGAAAAGCTCGAATGTCGTAAATTTATTAACCATATTGTTTAGTCCAAATATACTGGTTCAATTTTACCTCTAAATCTCAATGTTAACTTACTCACTAATGGGTTTTGGCCTTCTTATGTCCCAATGACAGTGAATTTGCCGCCTATGTTTCATCAATTGCAAAGCATGTATACCGAATTTTACATGGAAAAATTCGAAAAAAGAATTTTAACGTGGCAAAATTCTTTAAGTGTATGCAAAGTCAATGCGAATTATCCACTGGTAAATTAGTTTAAAAGTATTAGTTCTATTTATGCCTAAAGGTTTTATAATATAGGGTACAAAACACATCACCTTGACTCTGCTGCAAACAATAGTTATTTTATTATTTAATGACAAGAGCAAAAATTATTTTTCTTTCACAGATATCCTTATATATACGCAATTAGGTAAATCCAAAGAAAAAAAATTCCGATAATAGCCTGATGTATTTTTGTAGATGAATTGGAGCTACGACGAACTCTCGTATCTTTATCCTGTAGAGAATACAAGCTTCTGAAAAAATATCCTGAGGGGGATGACATCGAGCCGACAGATCAATTTGTATTTAATCATGACTTTTTTACTGATAAAACCCACCTAAAAATGACCACAGCAACACTCAATGAAGTGATTGAGAAAAACTCAACTATGAATACAACTGTATTATTTGCAAGAGACCAACAAGTTGACGCCGTCATAGTTAGAATCATGAAATCAAAAACAACAGCAACGCACGGATTACTATTAAGCGAAGTAACTCGTCTAGTAAAGTTCCCTGTTACAGTAAGTGGAAAAATGCAAACTCAAAATTCTGGTTTTCAAACCTTTCTCTTTTCAAAGGCGCAGGATGTGAAATTACGTATCGAGAGTCTAATTGAAAAGTAATCATATATAACAGATGTTTGATGAATGTGCAATAACAATTTAATTCATAGGGAGTATTTAGAGCGTGGCCCAGATGACACTTATATTTATTTGGCTTAACTATTTTACAATAATAAATACGCAGATAAAGCATCATTTGCTGTACATCAGTGTGGCATAACAATCAGAGCGACAGTATCCTAATTTGGGGCGATCAAAGCTACCTACCACCAAAAAGCCATTTTAACGCTTGGAATGAGACTACTTGGCGAATGTTTAGGGAAATTATTGTCCATCTAATCCCTTTTGGTACACCGTTTGATGATATGATTGCTTACATACGCGTCTGAGAAGAAGAAAAAACTTGCGGTAAATATAGAAAATGTCATGGATTTTGAAGTTGCAATGCATATGATCAAAAGAATTTAATGATGTATGCTGCTGTAAATTAGCGTCTATGCATTGTCTACAAACAAAGAAACCGGATGGCATTCTGACTTTGTTTAAGTAATATATTATAAATACGGCCCGTTAGGGTATCTCTATTCAAGATAGCGATGTTTAAACCCTTTGCAATCCGTTCAAGATTGTATAGTAACTTCAAAAGCTTGATCCGGTTATAGCTCTCATTGCTAATACGATCTGTCACGTATTATAAGTCTGCTCTTTGATTTATTTGTTTTATGTAGCCTGTACATAAAACTTTATTGAATTACCAAAAATGTAGACCAAAGTGGATAAATATTGAACTTACACGATTGAAGATACTCTACCAACTATCACATTATCCTAATGCCTAGATAAAACTCATAAATCTACTGTAAATTTTTTATATTTTGATGTTGTTCCTTCTTCCGTTTCATTTTCTGAAAAATATTGCTATCTGTTATGGTAGGGTAGAGGCAATATAACAGTAGCTACTATCATTTATGCAAAACAGTTATGTCAATTTAAATGTGCAAACGTGGCTTTGCTTTTCATAAACGTTAATGTCTGAGAATCCCGGCAGGTTTTGTCGGTTTTTGAGGCTTTTTACCGTGATTTTCTTATGCATGATTTTATTATAATTTCAATTCTTTTCAATCAAGTCCTGGTCCTTCAATATTTGGTAAAGTATCTCCAATGTGTGCACAAATCCAGAAATTGACTGTTCAGTGCAAGCTGTTCACGGTGATTCCTTTATTTTAAAAAAAAAATCCGCAAAATTGTGGCCAAAAGCAAGGTCGGAGTAAGTTACAGCATTAAGCCCAAAATCCTTTTCGTTTGTTTTGTTTCGTTATTTCTTTTTAACATTGAAGGTTAAGGATTATTTGAAACAAAGGGATAGTAACACACTGAGCGAAATTCTTATAAATCAAGCTGCAATGTCGCAAGAATCTGAACCATCGGCAGAGCGCTTTGAGGCTGGTAACCAGCTTTTTGAAAATGAAGTAAATCTCTTCTGTTTGTCTTTCTCCCATGACATGAGCTAACGACTTATTAGTTCTCAACACTCCGTACAGCTATACACTCTGGCAATTTCGAGAAAGCTATACAAAGCTTTGTATTACTGTAATGTACATTCACTTTTAAAATTATGTTACTGACGACAATACCAGTCATTCAAACAGCTTACAGAATCCGGTCTTTCAATCCTATATGATTCAAGTTGGAGAAAACATTGATCCTGCAAAGGATACCGATGCCAGTCGTAAGGATTCGCCTTCGATATTTGAAATGTCGCAGCCCATTGAAAGTTTATATAGGATTTTTTGCCTCGTTACCATGTCTTCTACAATCAAATATCATTGATTTTGCAAGAGGTACAATCGGTTGATATATTACTTCAGTTCTATAGCTAACTTAGGACCTAGAATACTTGGAGGAAAAGGAATCTATGAGAGCTTTCAATGTCTTGTTTGATTACATTCAAGCATATCCTCGGCACGCGTATAAATATCTGGTAAATATTACCTTCCATTAAAGCATGATCTTGAATGTAACTAATATGAACTAATCTTCAAAGATTGGAGCCATTAACCTATTGATACTATGCGCTCAAAATTTAGAAGGCGATGAAAGACAAAAGTGTGTCAGTCTACTGGGTAATTTATATTTACGCGAGTGGGTATACGTTTCTAACAATGATTTAGTGACCGAGTTGTTCCCACGTCTTTGTAAACAGCGTCTGCTACTTGTTAGAAAAGACAAAGTCCCCTCCATTAAATCTACCGAAAGCAAACATTACATCACTTTGCCTTATAATCTCTTTGAACAGTTCCTTTTGTTGGGACAGAGATTTTACATAAAGAAACATAGGTGGGATGATTCAGCCAAATTTACATGCGCCATGCTATCGGCTTGTGGGTGAGTGCTACATAACACCGTAAATGTCATATACGTATTAAAAAATGTTTTAGTTATAATGGACTGGAGCAATTGGATTCAGTTTCACATGTTATCCGATTTCAGTATTTAAAGGAGCATAGAAATAGTGTTAGGATTGATGATGAGATCGAAAACGAGGATGCCCTTGCGCAAATAAGTACAGAGGATCTCTCAATCATTTCAACATTAATGTGCGAATATATGGCAGCGATCTCCCAGTTTGCACAATTTGGATATGATTATTACAGATATGTTTGTGGTACGGACGAAGCTTCAAGCTCTGCGGAAGAAAAATCTTGCCTGATACCTGTTTGTTCGTTTCAACCGAATAATGGCATAGTCAATAAACCCGGTAGCAAGCGCCCTTATGATAATGGCTCTGAAAAAAATACACTAGATTTCTCAGATGATTTGCATCTATTAAGACGAAATGATAACTTAAAGAAAATTGGTAGCAGTTCATGCAGCTCGGTAACGGACGAAGACAATGATGATCGTGCTAAGGGCTTAGATTCTTATTGTGTTAAAGGTGTCGATAATGCATTACATATATTAAGTAAGGCTGGTGATTGTCTTCGACACTGTGTTGATTTATGGAACTGGGCTAATGGACAATTGTCACAAAAGACACTCATAGATCATTTAGGTGGATGGGAAAAAGGTAACAATAAAAAGAAGGAAAAAAAAAAAATAAGATTACGAAGTATAATTTTTTTTAAATAGAACTATGTCGTGTCATTGAGGGATATAAATTACCATTTGACATGAACAATGCGATCTTATTGGTGAGAAGCGATTTGGCATTATCATCTGTAAGTGATACCAAACCACTGTGTGCCATTTATTTTTTATTTTTTTATTAATATAAAATTACATGCGCTAGCCATCTATTGCAGGCAATCTAGCAAAAGCACTCGAACTATCTCAAAGCATTTGCGACCGCATAGAAGTACAACGAAGACAGGAAAAAACAGACAATAACCGGGCAAGCTCCGAAATGGACATACCATTTATGTTCGCTTTCCGCGTTCTGTATAACATCGGGGTTATATATCTGCTCGTGGGTAGTCTCCAGGTAAGATCTTAAAAATGCTAATTTTGAGCATTAATAAAAACTGCTAACGCCTTTTATGTTTGTTTTAGCAATCTACTCTTGAAATAGCTATTATACTTTCTGTGTTTCCAATACCAAATGGTTTAAATGAAAAAGATTTTAATAATGACGAAATAGACTGTTGCACAGTTGCCAACATTTTCAATGGAAGAGAATTCGGTTTGATGAGAGTCACACAAGAAGGTTTGGTTGTTCGCTGTATAAAGCATTTGATTGTGAGTCTTGATAACGAATCTGAACTAAGAGGAGGTATGGCTTCGATAGACTCAGCTCTTCGCTGGGACGAGAAAGCTGGAAATATGATTGTATTGATGCAATATGGTTGGCCTTATTGGAGCAACAGGACGAATCTCTGGCACAAAATTATGAACCGAATAAGCGAAAAAAGAGTGTTTAAAAACCGAGAATTTTTGGAATATCTTTATGGTAAACATCAATCAAAGAGTTTCATCCTAGCACATTGTCTCACAAAAATAGTAATATTATAGTTTCCGATGTGTTACAAGCCATTCGCCACCTTCATTTGATAGGAACTGTGACTATGGACATAATACCGCCAGAATTTGCTTTACGTGGAAGTTATAGACATTTAGTAACAACGGCTCCCGATAATAGTTCTTCCCCTTCCTCACCACGACACCTAGCTTCTTCGCCTAAAAATGACGAGACTATGGATGAGGATGAAATCGAACGAAACCTCGAAAAAAATCCAAACAATCTACCTTTATATCATCCTTCATTTGCTAATAGCATCTTACCGAGCACCTCCATGTCGCCTTCTTGGTACTCTGCCTCTACACAAAAGAACTCGTTTGCAAAATGGATGTCACCTTCATTTTATTATAGTAGACCTGCTACGTCTGTCATACTACCTGGACAAAATGCGGACGGAGAGCAATCATACAATGACAGTAATAGTGGCCATCCAAATGATACTGGCAATTCTTTTAATAACACCAAAGGGTCTTTTATACCAAGGGATATAGTTACGCGATGTCTGGAATATAGAATACGAAGATATTCCCCGAAAATCACACCACAACGTATGAGACACGTTTTACAACGCTTCTTGAAAAACATGGTACTAAAGGCTAATGAAGAGACCTAACGAGAAGGATCCTCCTCTTGTTTTTATTTCCTGTACATAAAACATATAGTCATATATATACACTAAAATCAAAGCAATGGTACCACTTTTTCCATTAATACTTATCATTCTTTTATACACAATAAATATGCGCCTTTATTCGCCAATCGAGGTTATTTTTAGGGATAAAAATCCATTTTTGTTAACGCCCCATGTCGTCGTACAAAGGCGAATCTGCCCCTTTATATTGGGCAGGTATAAAGCAAGTTGGTGGTACTTTTTGCCTTTTTCTTTCCCTTCATTTTTTTATTCCTTTTTTAACATGTCTGATAAAAACAGAAAGTCCTCTCAATTTATACCTAGCTGGCCTAATTCCCATGCTCCAAAAGCTACACCCGAAAGTACGAAGACCTCCTCCATTCATGAGGAATCTCTAGAACTTGTCTCATTCAATGACTTACAGCAGGGTGAACTGTATATCATAAAAATAAAATTAATTGCCATTGCCTTATTTCAAGGTATGTAATTATTTGTTATATTTTGAGATAGAATACTAATGTACGTAGCTAGGCTGGGACGATGAAATGTGTTGCTTCTCTATTCTTCGTAAGCACATAAATATTTTTACAATTCTTGTTGCTTACACGTTTGCTCCTTGTAGGTACAGATTTATTAGAAGACTTAAGATGGTCCGAAGCCAGGTAAGACTTTTTTTTTTTTTCGCGCCCAAATTTCTTTGTAATACTGAAATCACATTAATTCCTTTTTAGATACTTGCCCGAAAATTTTGACGCCTACCTTGCCTTCGATTATGCGGGAAATCCGCCTATTCATCTTTGGACAAAGCATTTGCGTGCGGTCATTCCAATCAATTGGTTTAACATTTTTGAAGAAGCCAGACATATGCAAAGGCAATGGAACGTCACATTCTGGGATCCACCTTCCATAGTATCAGAATCTAACAACAGACGATTCTATAACTTAATCGATACAACAGTACCAGAAAACGATGAAGAGTCGGCTCTCGATGAAGTTATTCATACTGAAACAAAGACCGAACAAAATGATGATGATCAGCAATGCGATGAAGATGATTATCTTCAAGATGGCACAGTGATCGGGAACGAAGTGGCACTAAAAGAAAATAGGTACTACACATCTCAGCAGAAGGTATTACCTGCAACTAGTTTATTATTATCCGAATCCCCGATTAGTGATGTGCCTGCCGATAAAACTACTCCAGCCATGCGGTTACAGAACCAATATAATATAAAGTCTGCTGTAACACAGCAACCGGAGAAAGATCTAAAGCAATTACAACAACAAAAACAACAACAACAACAACAAACAAATGACAGCACTATTGACAGTGCATCAATTGTAGTCAGACCAGAAATAAAACAGAGAAGATCATTTACATCATTCTTTTTAAAAAAGAAAAAGTCAAAGAAATCATTAAATGGTACCGAAGATAGCACCACCAAAAAAGACACTAAAAGAAAAAGCGCTCCCACTACGCCAACTTTAAATGAAAAACATTATACTAAGCCTTCTGCCATTGAGTTATCCGACACTTTTGAAAAGCTGACTCGAGAATTAAGTAAGGAAAACAAAACACCGGTCCTTACAGCAAGTGCAAGTTCCAGCACCAAAAATCATGGATCATCATCATCATCGCCATCACCAATACTAAAGACACCAAAAAATGAAGAAGTAACCAATGACGTCAAGGTTGAGCTATTTGATATAGATAGCTATTTTGATATGCAAGCAACATTTGCCTTCTTGAATAGCTCCAAAACAGACACATTTGCTCTAATGGACAATAAGAAAGCATCAGTTACCAATTAATTTTTTGTTTTAAAAACGTTTAGAAACATAACTTCATTTGAAATCATTATTCCCCTCAACTATACAATAAACATATGTAATACTCAGCTCATCATAAATCATACATAACTAAAACCGATCGTCATTTCTCCTTTCGTGTAATTAAGAACTAACTGTACGAACACCTGTTACACATAATATAGTGCCCCGTTTTCCTCTTCTAGGTGTACATGTACATGTGCATTTTATTGTGTTTGATCATTGATCTCCAGTTTTTTTTTTTCGTTGCCGATAACTCCAAAGTCATACAAAATTCGCTTTTAGTCTTCAGCTAAAATAAACAAAATCTTGTTTTGCATACCGTTACACTTAAATCAGAGTTATTTGTTCACTGTTACGAAAAAATCGTTCAAAAATGAAATGAAAAATCGTTCAAAATAAAATAAAATATCATTCAAGGATGGAAATAAAAATGGGTATAAAAAAATTACAAAGTTAAACAATGCAATGTACTTACATGGAAAGGGTTGAGAGGTAGAGAAATAGAGGCAGAAATAAAATATAGAAACAAGTACAGTTATTTATCTAGCAAGCAATAATAAGAAGCCTTACCAAAAAGTGTATTACGGGTAACACCAGCGATAACTGGCATGGATATTTATTCACTCATTTGAGGACGTTTTTTGAGTGGACATGACGTGCAAATCGTTCTGGGATTTGACTAGTGTTTCTTAAATTTAGAATTAATAAAATCATGTTCAAACAGGCGGCTAACTCTCTGTTTTAAAGCTTATGCTGGAATCCATGGGTTTGCATCTTGGCCATACAAGTTTGATTGGTACATCTACATCAAAAAGTTTAAACGTTTCAAGGAAATATATTTACCTTAAAAGACCATGACAAAAGGTTAAATGATAGTTGCTTCGTTGGTAAGGCCTATGATTGCCGATTTGTTTGAATTTCTTTAGGCTCAAATTATGTCAGGGCGGACAGGATCGGCTCGTGTTAAATTCGTTGGTGAGTAGTAGACTAAGATAATTTCGTACAAGAAGTCGTCTCAACCCGGTGCCTCAAATTGGTTCATGATAAAGTGCGTTTGGGGCAGACCAGTTTCCCAAGACAAAGATCGCATCCTGACCAAACTTTTGCTTCAAAGAATTTATAAGTTGCATGTCAGCACTTTGTTTGTTAAAACACGCAGCTAAACGCAACTTCCGGAGCATGAATTGTGGGTTTTGAGAGGACGTTGTTGTATACCCATAAAAATTGTCGAGGAAAGCGTAATTCTGGCCGAGACGTTCGAGAAAACAACGGTAACCCTCGATTTCCAGTGAGCTGCTTGGGTTTTCCGCAAGAACATTTTCGACTTGATAAACAGTGGGATTGTTCGACTTCATTGCTTGAAAAATATTTTATTTTGGCTTCTTTCTTATTTTCTTCTACTAATAAAATGAAACGTCTACCTAATTTGAAGCCTATAGTTTCATTCTCTTGTCAGTAGAGCAACGTAAAGCAGACGGCATAATTGTTAGTGTTTATTCTGCCATCAAAGTTGCTCTCGCTCCTAAAAATTTCTTGTACACAAATGAACTTGACACCACTATGACAAAGTGTTAAACAAAAATTTATAGTTTTTCGTTCAATTGAATAATTTTCCAATTGC
Organism: Mucor mucedo; assembly: GCF_025094135.1. Classification (NCBI taxonomy): domain Eukaryota; kingdom Fungi; phylum Mucoromycota; class Mucoromycetes; order Mucorales; family Mucoraceae; genus Mucor; species Mucor mucedo. The sequence continues at coordinate 130,265 of NW_026252371.1, read as the reverse complement.
GTGTGTGAGTTATTGGAATGTTTAAAACATGGTTTATTGAAATATATATTACATGATTGAAAGAGGACATATATATTTATTTGTTGGTAAAAGTGGCAGCTCTCTTTTCAGCAAAAGCGTTCATACCTTCCTTTTGGTCAGCCTAATCATAATTAAAAATGTGAATACCTAGTTCTTTCAGTGATTTTTTTATTGTCACTTACAGTTCCAAAGAGGGTTTGGAAGAAGATACGTTCCCAACGGAGACCAGCATTAAGGGGGACCTCAAAGGCTATTGAATAAAATGTTATTTACTATCTCTAACACTCTCTTTTGAAAAGAACTTACACTTATTGATAGCTTCTTTGGCCATTTGAACGGATGGTTGACTCATAGAGGCAATAACACCGGCAGTCTTTACAGCCTCATCTACAAGATCGTCGATAGGAACAACCTTGCTGACAAGACCCAAGTTAAGAGCCTCAGTAGCATTTAAGTTGACATTACCAGTCAAGACCATTTCCATGGCCTTGGACTTACCAACGGCCTTTACAAGACGCTGAGTACCACCAGCACCGGGAATAACACCCAACTTAATTTCAGGTTGACCAAAGACTGCCTTTTCACCAGCGTAAATAATATCACACATCATAGCCAACTCACAACCACCACCAAGCTATTTTTTTTTTTAAAAAAACAGTTAAAACCCAGAAAAACGCGAAAAACAAGACCAACTTACAGCATAACCATTGACAGCGGCAATGATAGGCTTTTTGATATCAATCATCTCGGCCCAATGACCCAAAAAGTTGTTTTTGTAAGTATCAATAAAGGTATTGTCCTTCATTTCCTTAATATCGGCACCGGCTATATTAGGAGGATAAGTATTTATGCGACAGACCTAGGGGGGGGGTTCCTTACCGGCAAAAGCCTTCTTGGATCCAGTAATGACAACAGCACCAATGTTATCATTATTGTCATAGGATTTGAGAGCTTGATTCAACTCGGTGAATAAATCACTACACAAGGCGTTTAATGCCTTGGGACGGTTCAAAGTGATTAAGCCAACCTTTCCCTTGGTCTCAGTCAGGATATGGGTATAAGATTTATCATCGGTGGTACCTGCAACAGCCTCTATAATATTCTCGCGTTTTTAGGAGAATGTGGTGTTTATAATAAAGTAAACTTACGTCTTTGAATAAAAGCAGTAGAGAAAGTTCTGGCAACAACCTTGTTAGAAGTCAAAGGTCTAGTAATGGAGGGGCTAATGAGAGTTCTAAGCATATTGGACGAGAAAGGAAAAATATTGAAGTGGAAAGAAAAGAGAAAAAAATAAAATAAAATAAAATATGGGAATTATAACGGAATTTGGATTTATTTTTCGTTTGTCATCACATGTGGTTTCCCATTTGATCTTTTCACCCTTATTACTGTAAATATGTCAAAGACCTCCTACCGAGAATTCATCTTGTGTATGAAATGATATTAATATTATAATAAAGAGTTCCAACATGCTCAATTGAACAGGGGCGAATAATTTTCCCACGGTTGTTTGGGTCTTTTTTACATCTATGAAGTTTATTACATATGTGACGCGTGAGAGAAATGTATCTAACTAAAAAAATGAATGTAACCTGTGAAAAATAATCAATTATCCGTGAAGTTAAAATGTTAAATGGTATTACCTAAAATCAGAGTTCCTGCACCAGTAATAGTTCCAATCATATACTGCAAAATCTGCAACTTAATGCCTTCCATTTGTCTTTTAAGTGCCTGGATTTCATTTTCAATCTTATCATCCGTTTGTTGTAAACGATTATGCTGCTCAATCGTCTCATCTCGAATACGGCCTTTATCCAAGTTTAAATCTAGTCGAACTCCTGCTTGACTACGCACTAATTCTTCACGTAGCGTTTTCTTCAACTTTTCAATTTCAACCTTTAAACGTTCATTGGCTGACTTGACTTCTTCCACGTCCCTTCGTTCCATGATTTGGATTTCGCTTTTAAGTTTGCTAAAGTCTTCTTTGTAACGCGTGATGGTCTATAACATGTAAGTACCTTTCCGAGCCTTCTATCTTTAAAGTCTACCTGTTCTTGATCCGCTTTACTCACCAAGTCATTGGTGACATTGATGGTACTAACAATCTTTGAGTCTAAAGCAAATAAAAAAGACAGCTGTCGTACCTTTCATCAACCACATCGTCAAGAGCATTAATCACCGTTTTGGCTTGCACAGAAGAAAAGCCCTCTTTTTCAAGCAAGCGAGCAAATCGTTCTGCATCAAAAAAGGGCATCTGTAATCTCTGACCAGTCTTCGGTATTGCTCTCGTCCTTAACCATCGTGTACTATTTGTGTTTGCATAAAGTCGTGCATAAGTGTTGATTTGAAACTTCTGGGCATTCAAGCCAGAAGGTATAACATAGCTCATTGGTATATTGTAAGAAGAAGAAAAAATGTTTTCGTTACAATGGTCCCCAAGTCTTTGATGAAAATCGAGTCACATATTTATGCATTTCACCTAGGCACAATTTGAGCTGTACATGCTTTATCGTAACTGTCAATTGCAGAAGTACCCTTTATCACTGCAGTACTGTCAATATGCTTTATTGGTAGTACAACAATGCTTATAATAAAGAAGATCGTCTTATTTAAATCAGTGACTATAAAAATCATTGAGATAAATGTCCAAGTCGCCAATGGCTTATAAACAATTTTGACCAAGGCAAAAAGTGAAGAAAGAACTGGACCCGAGTTTCTCCCGCCCCAGAAAGACTAAGAAAGAAAGGTTAATGTACTGATAACTTATGTCAGGGTGAGCAAGGCGTTGATCAATATTAAAGCTGCATTCTTCCCAGTTTAGACCTACCGTTTTATTATGAGAAAATGTATATACCACCCCTCTTTTTCCAAATATAGTAATTACCACCCCTGTTCGGTCACGCCGGACAGTAAATGTCCGGTGGAAGTGGATCACTTAATACGCATTTATTAGGCTCAATTGTGGATCACTTTATACGCATTTATTAGGCTCATTTGTGGATCACTTTATACGCATTTTTTAGGCTCATTGTTGGATCACTTAATACTAATTTTTTAGGCTCATGTATAGTGTATTTTTGGATCACTTAATACTTAGTTTTTAGGCTCATGTACAGTGTATTTTTGGATCACTTAATACCTATTTTTTAGGCCTATGAACCAGGTCCGAATAATTGTTTGAGGAGGGGCGGGGGGGATTTAGGTACCATTTTGCTTTTTCCATTTTACAATTTACAACGATTATATAAATAAACAATCAAGAAAGTATTGCTGAAGGCGAGAGTCTTATTGTTCCTAAAAGAGTAGAAGTAGCCCCAAGAAATCTTTTAATCGAGATACTCTTCATAAAATTGAACCAGTCAAAGAATGAAGTATCACTTGAGGAAGTTGATGTCGAAGATGTTGATGACACATTAATTAAAGACAAGTTGACATGTGGTAAGTGCCATAAGACGTTCAACTCGAGATCATCCCTGATCAAGCACTTGAAGGTCAAACACCATGTTGTAATCGTTGGTGTCAAGCATGGGCGTCCTGACCAAGGTGGAAGGCTTGCATACTGTATCCGCCAGCAGCAAAAGAAGGCCGATAGAAATTCCGTTTTGAGAGTCGACGAAAAAAAACTTAAGAAGCAAATAAGGAAACAAATCAGTTATGAGGTGGTAAAAGCCAAGAAGAGAGCTGAGTGGGCTATGTTGGAGAGTAAGGACCTTCTTGAAAACCTTAAGGTTTTATGGGATACGTCTGATGGTGTATGAAGACCAGATTTTGCCTATGTACAATATATTGAAGATGTCTCTCCCATTTACCAATATCTCATCACCAAACTATGTTTGGAAGATTCATATGTATGAAAATATAGTGAGCCTAAAACATAGGTATTAAGTGATCCAAAAATACACTGTACACGAGCCTAAAACATAGGTATTAAGTGATCCAAAAATACACTGTACATGAGCCTAAAAACTAAGTATTAAGTGATCCAAAAATACACTATACATGAGCCTAAAAAATTAGTATTAAGTGATCCAACAATGAGCCTAATAAATGCGTATAAAGTAATCCACAATTGAGCCTAATAAATGCGTATAAAGTGATCCACAATTGAGCCTAATAAATGCGTATTAAGTGATCCACTTCCACCGGACATCTACTGTCCGGTGCGACCGAACAGGGGTGGTAATTACTATATTTGGAAAAAGAGGGGTGGTATATACAGGCTCTCTTTTATTATTGCTTTCATTCTCGCTTTAAATTAATGAAGCTGATTGAATAGAGTTGTTTAAAAGGTCAAGGTACTCGTCTGTGAGAATTTAGGCTGTTGAATCTAGCATCTTTTACGCTGAGCGGCCCCTATAACAGAAACAAGTTACCCGAAGAGCAATGGAAACGTCAGGGAGAGTACTAAAGGTCACATTGCAGTGATTAACGCCACCATCTTTTTTTATTCTTGAGACATTATCATCAAACTGTGTTCCCGGGACGTTGGTTTCAACTAAAGGGATAGCAGGGCAAAGACTGTTATTTACGTAAATAGTTCATTTTAGTAGATGCATGACTACCTACAACGATATCAGAATTGGCGCGAGGCATTTTTATAAAGCTAAAAAAGGAAATTGTGTAAGATAGATAAGAGATGTATAAGTGAAGAAGAAAACCAATGGTAATATTTTTTGAGTCAAAACTTTTTTCAAGTCAAAAGTTAATGTCTAAAGCGTGGACGAAAATGTCGGCCAATGAAAAGAACTTTTTAATAGGTTAATACGATTCGTCGTATACACTATCGACTCTATAAACATGAGTGTAAGTGTCGGCAACATTAAGGGTAAGCATGGATGGATTTAGACCTCTGCTCAACCCTCTTCCAAATAGAACAAACAGTGTTAAATTAACAAGCACTGCCATTTTATTTATGAATTGTTAAAAATTTGTCTAAATAAGAATCATAGTTTAGGATACTTACTTAAATGACTAAATCCAGGTTTATTTAAAGACGTACGGATGTAAAAATCTTGTCATGTCCATTTATCACCTGGAATATTTAATGTATACGCTGAAAATAAAATAAGAAATTCAATAAAGTTGACATGGTAGGGGATTTTTCTGCATAAAATTGTTCTATCTTTGGCGACATAATTACGCGCCTGCAGATTACTACCCAAATACACAATTCACTACTATCATCGCAAGTAACTACAGGTAAGATGTATAACTTTGGTGAAAGTTACTACACCCCCAATTCTGATAATACACCCAACCGAGTTGCATTCGATAAAGAAAATATCTTTGATATCAAAGCTGGTTGGATCAATTTTATTACCGGAGACAAAGTCTCCCCAAAAACAATAGACTTGACCATCCACATATGCACAAGCTAATAAATACGGATCAGTGTGTTAGTAAGGCTTCATCTGAACTAGGCGGTGTAATTATACTATAATGTTAAGCTATACGTTATATAGGTTATTCTTTAATAATCAGTTACGTTTTTTTTTATGTTAAATAACAGATTATAATAATACCGTATATTCTAGTCCTACCTTTTTTTTTGTGACATGGGTCCAAATAATTCTTTATAACAACACTTTCATTTTTAATACCAACACCATTGCTAGTTTGGAAGTTAAGTGTTTGGGCGTTATTTCTTTTTCCCCCCTTGTATTAAAATAAATAATTCAGTAAGAAATGATATTTTGCGTGGATGATTTTCATTGGGAATACCTCGTCGTTCTACAATTTGGCAACATAGTTGCCAATATCTTCGTGAGTGCTTGAGCGATTTTGAGTTAAGGTCAAAGCATCATTATGATTATGTTTGACCAGAGCTTTTCAAAAAAATTACGTGTTTTAAAAGCTCACGTGTTTTTCAAAATATCATGAACCCTTTTTCAAGAAAACGTACTTTTGAAACCGTGTAGTCTTTGATATTCCAAAGACTAAGGGCCATCCACTTTTTTATTTTAACGCAGAGACCATCCACAAATGTAGCATTGAACCATGTCTCGAGAGAATTAGAACGCAACCTTCCTTGCATGAAAAGATGCGCTCATATGATTATTTCCCATTTCTTAGCATTTTGTAAAAGAAAAGAAGAGGATTTGATATCAACTGACCTTTAGACTAGTACTTGTTTATGTCAGGATGAGATAATTGCTTATTGATAAAATAGATATGCATCTAATCTTTTCTGAATATGCTACTGGTATTTAATTTGCCACATCATACCAATTGTGAAAAGATTAAAGAAATGAAACTTTAGGCATACGAATCAAAAATCATGTAAGTATAGACATCGGCATCGGAAAAAATACCAGGCTTCATTCCAAATAAAGTAAGAATGTAACCAGTATCCTGATAATTTTATGTGACACAAAGGAAGTACTTTAAACTTTTAAGCGCTTAAAAATCATATACTGGATACCTTTTTCATAGTTTCCAAGTTGGAGACTATAAGACCCTCTCAAGTCGGTATAGATCTACAAATAAGAGATGTTAATAACCGAAATGATAAAAATAAATACATTCCCAATTCGTCAGGTAAATTTTTTTTATAAAAATGGACATAAAATAATACTTTTGACATATGGATCACACATTCAAATTACAATCTCCAAAAATAAAGATAGAAATCATGTAAAATCTCATCAATTTAAAGTGCCTAAAAAAATGATACATGATCAGTCCCACATATGGAGAAGTTAGTTTTTTTTTATTTTATAAAAATTAGGTGAGTGACGTCATGTTTTTTTTCTCTTGCAGGGCCTGAATTTATTATATTTTTTTTTTCACGGATACTTCTTTCATTCACTTACATTATTACCAAAACAATGCTTTTCAATCGCCCCTTATTCCAAGCTGTTACTAAGGTACATTACGATTTATTTAGTTTGCAAAATGTGCATTAAGAAATTTAAACTTAGGTTTCAACCGGCCTTGCTGGTATTCCCGTTCACCAAAACCCTCGTCCTCACTTGATTAAAACATACAACAGCACACTTGAAGCTTTGGCTCGTATCCCTGCCACTGCTGTATACAGACAAGCTACCGAAGCTTTGACTCAACAACGTTTGAGCATTGTCGAATCCACCGAGAACATTAGAGAGATCGAAGCAAAGATCGAGGTCGGTGAAATCGAAGAAGTCATTATGCAAGCTCAAGAGGAACTCAAATTAGTTGCAAAGATGGAAGAATGGAAGGCTTGGGAACAACTCGAAACACCTATTCCTGTTGATCAATGGGTTTACCCCACCAAGGACTAAGCTACCTTTTAGTTCAACACACTCACACTCACACATACACACACTCACACTCACACACGCACACAGACAATTTACCTCTAAAAGATTTTGTACGCACATTAAAACATAGATCAAATTTCAAAAACGATCAGATCAATCAAAGTCTCTTTTTTTTATATATTTGATAGAAGGATATTTATTACGAGTTGGAATATGAAGTAAAATTGGGGGTTAGGGAATATATGATGGGTGATGTGACAGATTATAATTTGTAAATGAAGTCGCTATTTTCGCGATCAGTCAAATCATCTTTAGCATCAAACACGCGACCGGAAGGATTAGCAAGTCGTGTCTTATTCTGCTTTGCCATGATTTGTCGGTTGATGAAAAGTGCGACAATAATAACTGCATTAGAAATACAAAAAATAATCATACCCGTCTTGTAGGTAGGTTTTTCGGAATCCAGCATGAGCAGCGGGCCAGTGAAATTACCTATGGTGAAAAATATCATGTTCATTCCATTATAGAACAGCTTCTTAGTATATCCTGTGACATTAGAAGCAGCGATGGTCAACAACATCACGGCTGTACCATTCATAGCCCAAGCCAAGAGAAATCCCACAAGCTTCACTCCACCGGAAGGAAGAACCGCCAAAAGAATAACACCAACCAAGGATACCACAGAAGAAACCACAACACCAAGATATAATTGGTTAGTTTTACGTGCAACATATACAGCCAATAAGGAGAAAAAAGCCGAAGAAAATCCGTTTGGAATCTGAAGAAGAATCGCGTCCTTATACTAGCAAATAATGTGTTTTTAGAATTTTGATCTCGTTTTCCCTCTTTTTTTTTTATCTCTGAAACTTACACCAAAACCAAAACTTTGAACAATGATTGTACTAAATACAACAAGACCGCCAGTGCTAAGATTATTTAAAAGAGTACACGTACAAATGAGCCAGAGACGTGGTTCCTTCAGTGCTTCTATAATATGATGTCTCTTAATTTCGTAAACACGAACTACAGCATTGTCTTGGGTTCTTTCTTGAACTATTTTTTTTTCTTCCTCTGTCAATCTAAACATGAAAGAATCGGATGTATCAGGAAGGAAAAAGAAACTGATAATACCAAAGAGAACAGTTAAGGCACCCCAAATGATATAAGGCCACTTCCATGCGTGGATACCGAGAGCGTTATTCATGAACGAAATGGCGTAAGCAAAAGCAGCACCAACCATAGTACCTGTACCGTTACTAAGCCAAAGAAATCCAAAGGCTGCAGATTGTTCCGATCGACGGTAAACTGTATTTAAAATGATCAACAAGCAAGGATACGTGGCAGCTTCAAATAAACCTAGTAATACACGACATGCAGCCAGCTGTGCAAAATTGGTGCAAAGAGCTGTACACCCCATTACAATACCCCATAGAACTAATAACACTCCCAAGTATTTTGATATGGGAAACTTCTGGATCAAATAGTTGTTGGGAAGTTGAAAGGCAATGTAACCGATATAAAAGAATGAACCCAGCCAACTATATTGTGTACCTGTTAAGCGTGTATCCTGAATAATACCAAGTACAGCAGCAATAGTTAGCGTTGATTTGTCAACAAATTGAATGAATACAATAGCACCAACAAATGGCAAAAGTGTCATGTTAATCTTTCGCACCAACTTCTTTTCTGCTTCAGACTTTTGAAAAGGGATGGTGTGTGAGGCAGTGTCATCTTCAACTGGGGCATATTTTTTGCTGGAGATACTAGCAGATTTTTCATCTACAAATGTGTCGGCTTGCTTTCGATTTGTCAAGTCTGTCTTGCTCATTGTTATTGAAAAGATAATTTAGTGTTTTAAAGAACTTAGAAAGTTGGGCTATTTATACAATTTTCGAAAAAACACCAGTGAGAAAAGCACTAATATGGGTTTTGATATGATTTTGAAACTAAATATAATAAACATCAAGTTACTGCACACATGAAATACTCGCTCAAATAGGAAAATCATTTTAATTGGCTTTCTGGACGTGCTTCTCACGAAATGAATCGAAATGTAATAAGCTTTCCCTAACAAACGACTCTTTTGGTCATTATCCCGAGGCTTCAACAAAAAAACCTTTGAGAATACGCATTACCAATTTTTTTTACTCCATCTAATTGTGAAGTAAAACATTTGGCTGAGGATTTAAGACAGTAAATTTGTACTTTTAAAATTTGATGATAAATCTAATCACCCAGGCGACGTTCAGCAATGATCTGCTTTACCAAAGCTAGTACTGTATTGTCATCTTATCCAGGTTTCACTCCTACCAACGTCAAAAAAAAAGTGGAGAAAAACAAAAATACTCACACAGGTATTAAAATCTTACCAAACAAAACTTTTGTTTGTGTGTACAAAAGGAAAATCGGTTGGTTTTCCTCGTATTCTAATTTCCTTTTTGGTTGCATTTGGGTTTTTGTGACCAGACACAGGTTTTCTTTGTCGATGCTGTGAGAACGTTAAATTTTGTCACTTTGAATACCATGAAACCATGACCAAAAAAAAAAAAAAAAAATGTCACCTTTTCGAAAGGCTATGTCCCTTTGCGTTTACAAATCTTGTTCTTTTGAAGTAACACAGTTAAAATCAAATTGACCTTAACAAAACCTCTTTTACATTTTTAATCTGTATCCACTGTGTATTAATCCTTCACAGAATTGGGGGTTTCGTGAAAACGAGGGTCTATTCATAAGAGCATACTTTTTGATCTAATTTTTCGTTTTTATGAATTTTTGTGATATGTATCTCCTTTTTAAAAATGTTTATTCGATTAATTATCGCCTATATGTTTATACATTTCCATTTGAATTTGGAGACAAGATTTACTCATATGCATCTATTATAACTTTATGACCGAAAAAAGAATGTGTGCTACATCTTTTATTTTAATGAATTTTGATGCGCTCCCCTTTTATGCTAATATTCTTCTGAAGAGAATTAACTTGAAAATGTATAAAAATAAACCCAGATTTAGTTTTGTACGAATAACTTGAGTTATAACTTATTTAATGATTATCGTGCATTACTAAAGCATAATTTTATTTTAATTTTGAATCGATTGATACCACTATATGGTATTGCATCACAAAGCCAGTGAACTGAAAACTAAGCGGGACTCTTAGGGGGAGCCAATTCTTCTTAAAGTCAGCCAATTTTTTCTTAAATGGACAGTAGGGGAGCGTTTAGTGGTGAGGTCTAGGATGGGACATTCTAACTAACACCAAGAAGTCAATTTGACTTATTGCCGACCAAATGCAAATCATTACAATAAACATTTGTCAATCATGTCTGCGTGTTTCATAGCTTACTTTTAAAGTCCGTTTGGTCTTTATCCTAATATTTCTGCCCAAAATTAAGGTCAAACGAGCCCAAGTATAAAAGAGTAACGATTGAATTGTCATACGAAGTATAAGTTATTTAATAATATTTATTTATAATTATTTCTTTGTTTTTGTTGGTGCATTCATGTATCCAAGTCTCAAAGAAAGCTAAAACACCTGATCTTCTGTTGCAACTACATGCACTTTGAGTGTCCCAAGTAAAACATATCATGCTAAGATAGACGTAGCAAGATTGTAATACACTGAAATAATTCTTGGGGGATAAGAAAACTGGGGGGGGGGGTGCAAATGACAAATCCTGCTAAATATTTTGAAAGCATAACTTTAAAAGGCCATTTTTTTCAAATGGCCATTAGTATATAAAAACCTGCTTCCATAATAATACTTGACTACAAGAATAGATAAAAAATTAAGAAGTATACTAGAGTTTTTATTAAAATTTACAATGATGATTTACAGTTTATAAATAAAGTTATGGTTCTCGCGATCAGTCAAGTCGTCTTTTACATCGAAGATAACACCAGAAGGATTATTAAGTCGGATTTTGTTTTTTCTAGCCATGATTTGTCGATTTACGAAAATCATGACAATGATGGCGCCATTGCCAATACAGTAAATGATCATACCTGTTTTGTAAACAGGGGCTTCCTCTGCAAGCATAACAAGCGGACCAATGAAATTTCCCAAGGTGTAAAAAATCATATTCATACCATTGTAGAATATTTTTTTGGTATATCCTGTTACATTAGAACCAGTGATAGTAAGTAGCATGACGGAGGTACCATTCATAGCCCAAGCGAGAAAATACCCCAATAGTTTAATTCCGCTGGGTGGAAGAACGGCTAATAAAATAACGCCGACCAATGAAACAGTACTAGATACAACAACCCCTAAGAATAACTGCTTTGTCTTACGAGCTACAAATACAGCCAACACGGCGAAAAAAGCAGCGGAAAACCCCATAGGAATTTGAAGAAGAATAGATTCTTGATCCTAAAGTTGCAAGTCAGTATCTTCATGATTAATGAGATTTTCAACCATCAATTTTACACTGAAACCAAAAGTTTTGACCAAGATAGTACTAAACACGACAAGACCACCATTATGAAGATTGTTACAAAGTGTAGAAAAACAAAGTAAATAAAGGCGAGGCTCTTTGAGTGCTTCGATAATATGGTGACGCTTAAATTCATATACTCGAACTACGGCATTGTCTCGCGTTCTTTCCTCCACTATTTTCTCTTCCTCTTCTGTCAGTCTAAACATGAAAGAATTGGGCGAGTCCGGTAAGAAGAAAAACGAGAGAATACCAAATATAATTGTCAGACACCCCCAGATTATATAAGGCCACCGCCAAGTCTCAATACCCCTAGCGTTATTCATATAGGAGATTCCATAAGCACAACTGGCACCCAACATTGTACCCGCACCATTACTGAACCACAGAAAACCATAGGCAGCGGACTGTTCAGATCGACGATAGACAGTATTTACAATGATTAATAAAGATGGATATGTACCAGCTTCAAACAAACCGAGTAGTACACGACAAGCAGCTAATTGAGCAAAGTTGGTACACATTGATGTACATGCCATAACAATACCCCATAAAATCAGTAAGGTTCCGAGATATTTGGAAATGGGAAACTTTTGTAAAAAATAGTTATTTGGAAGCTGAAATGCGATAAAACCCAGATAGAAGAAAGATCCTAACCAGTTGTATTGACTACCCGTTAAGTGGGTGTCTTCAATAATACCTAAAACAGCAGAGATACCAAGTGTAGACTTGTCAACAAATTGGATGAACACGATGGCCCCAATAAAAGGAAGCAACGCCATGTTAATCTTTTTCACCAGTCTTTTTTCAGCCTTTGTTTTTTGAAATGGGGGAACAGATTCATCTTCGGACCGGATAGATACACTTGCAGCTTTTACGTCAACAAATGTGTCGACATCAGGGAGGTCTTTTTGGTATTTTTCTTTCATTATTTTTTATGTGCAAAGAAAAAGAAAAAGAAAGAACAGCTTTATATTTTATATCCTCCAACCCCACATCTTTAATCTTTAGCTATGGGAATAACGGAGAAAGCTTAATAACAATTCTTCTCATTAATTGAACAAAGATTCGGGTTTACGTTTCATTGAAAAAAAAAAAAAAGTACTCACGAACACAAACACACTTATCAATCTTAAACTTTAAAAATAAATTACTGGAAAATTTATTCAGCTTCTCACGCAGCAAGGGAAGATATGCAAATCTTATACTCACGCTAAAAGTTGTATCATGAGAGCCGTCGGTAATTAGAAAATGCGTCACTAGTGAAGACATCAATACGAACTGTCATATATACTCATGACTCGATTTGTATTAAAAGGAACGTCATCCACATCCGCTTTTACGCGGCATTGCACCATGACATCAAGTTTAAAACCCAATCAATATTTGATCCGTGTGTAACAAAGACCCCACATACAGATAAAATATCAATTAAACAACGAATTACTTATTTTTTATTTGATGAACTAAAATTTATATTCGTACTGGGCTCATCTAGACCGATTTTGAAAAATGGTAAATGTTGATAAAACAGCGAAAGGTAGGACTATATTTCCTGCAATCTTGAAAGGGGACTTTGTCCTACAAGAAAGCAAGTTATGATTGATGGGCTATTGAGGACTACTTTTCCAAATGGCAATTCATCAATGATACTTGGTTTTTTAGTTGTGAGTGTTTTCTACTCAATGCTGATACAAATATTTTATCTAGTGGCAATCCATCCTTTAATGATTGTACAATTTATTTGTCAATTCTGCCTGAAAAACTTAACTTCGAATAGAATTTTGGCATCGTGGATTATGCTTACAATAAAACCCACAATAATATTTATAGAAAAATATTTATAGACAATACGAGCAGATGGCATTATTTTTTTAAAAAATAACAAAGCTATTAATCTTCTGGTGTCTAGGTGGCTATCATGCAGTGATTACACCTTTGTATAGATATTTACACCCTTTTATTACTTCTCTCTCTCTGTTTATATGTGCTTTTATTAGTTTTATATTCTCCATATAACATATTTTTAAAAACGAAGATGATGTTTAGTAACACGAACAATTAGTAAACAAACAAACATGATATGTCAGTTATAAGCTGGTATACTTTTAGTTCATTACAGATCACTTTGTTTTGAGTATCAAAGGGAAAAAATGCTTCATGTAAAGCAAAAATAGGAATACGTCTTTTTTATTTATAAGAAAAACAGGTCATATGTTAGTGCTGTTTTTAAAAAAGACAATAAATCATTGTTAACTAGTCTTTTCACGATGCTTACTACTTTCTTTCATTAAGATAATTTCATACATATAAAATTGAAAAAAGCAAAGTGTGAAGCAGCTTCATTAATGGAATGATATACAAGATCTATCTTATTTTAGGATGTTATAATTTAATTATTTAATCACCCTTAACTCTTGAGGCTTCATTTATGGTAGAAATGTCTTCTGGAATAGCTATTTACAGTTACTAATCGATATATAATATTCAGATCACCCTAGACTGTCATATTTGTAATGCTGAATTTAGTAGATATTTATCAATACTTTCACAGTAAAATAACCAATAATAGTTAAAGCGCGAAAGAAAAAAAAACACGGTCATCTCGTGGCTTTAAAAATACCATTTTTTTGTAGACAAGGACTTTGGATAGAAAACGGTAAAGTCTACATATGCGTCTAAAAAAATAAGGACAAGTCATATGAGTAGCTATAAACACTTTTGTTAGACGAATGTGTAGACGTTACCTTATTAGTTAGAGAGGTCTAGTTTTTTAACACGGGCCACCCTATGAACATGGTTATGATCCCGCAAAGAAAAAAATGCAGTTTGAGGTCTGAAATTATTTGAATTTAGAATGACTAATGCTCTATTTTTTTTTTATGGGGAAAACCTTTTACTTTTTATGGGGTTTCTTACCTTTGTGTGATCAAACATTAAAGTCACACTGCTCTATACGATGCATATTGTTAAAAGATTCTTGGTAATACAACCTAAAAAAAGATGACAATGCTACTTCATATTATACATGGCGTTTGTCAAATTACTATAAAAATTGACTTAAATCAAATCATTTAGCAGACACTCAAAACAAATCTTCTGAGTAAATATTGCGAAAAACAACCATTTATTTATCATTGGTTTTTTATCTCACCGTTCTATGAAATTTACTGGTTTTAGTAATTTTTATCGCCATCAGCAAAGAGTGATAGACAATGCCAAACTTATTCTATAGAAAGAAAGGGGGTTATATGTGAAAAAAGAAAACTCGGAATTGATGCAGTAGCAACTTCTTCAGTCGAGTTATTTTATTGCCAAACTTATAAAATCAGAAACTTTTTCTGTAAACCATGATGTATTAAATCAACTGTGGGAGAAGTGCGGATGGAAGCGGGTTACACTATCATAAATGCATACTATTTGAGTGACGCCACTCTTACGTATCCAAGAACTATCTGGTGACGATAGAAAGATAAGAGCAAATGGAAAGTTTACATTTGCTATTCATGAGAATTATTGATGCAGAGGCAAATGCGACTTTACTTTCTTGGCTTAGAATACAACCCCGCAAAGTGACTATATTGTTACACAGTGTTTTTTGTGAAAATTACGATATTGTTGCTTCATTCCCAGGCGCCAGTGTTACAAGCAGTACTTATAAAGAATTTCTGAAACTTAATGTCATATACGAGTTCGTATTAGTGTGCTGAATAGTTAATAAAACTCAACAAGTTAATACAAACACAATGTCACGGGTATCAGACGCATCATAATATTTTGCCAATACAATATAAACCCAATGGGAGCCTAGCCTCGTTTCGAAAAGTTAAAACTTAAAAAATAGCTATAAATATTGATACATGTTCGATCGATCTCAAAAAATAGATAAAATAATAATAGATGAGAGAGCCATATAAGCACATAGCTTCGAACACAACAGTGTCCTTATAGACAAGTCAAAAATTATATCCTAGCAATTGCAAGACAGTATGCTTACCATTATTTATAAATAGCGTATGGTGTTTTCCAACTCATAAGAAAGATGTATTTACTATGCCTGGATTTCTTTACGCGTCATATGACGTCCAAATTTGGACTACAAAATGTTTAGCTAGGGGGTGAAAAAGTTGGTTATGGTATGAATACCGCACTAACTAAATTATATACATATTAATACTATGAAAAAGTTAATAAACAACTTTTTTTTATCAATACGTAGAATGTTTTCCAACATAATATATCACATGTTTATTCGAAAAATGCAACATTTTACTGCTTTGGATAGATAATAAAAAGTTGTTCTTTTTAATAAGGCTCTATTGTATTCCTTATTTTTCTTTGTGCAGTTGTGGTTGGAATTCTTATCAGTATTATATCTTGACTACAGTGTGGTAGATTTATCAAAATTTCCTGACATTAGTTTATCAAATAGTTAAATTTAGAGGACACTTGCCTTTTTTTTGTTCACAATTTACGACGAGCATTGTTTAAAGCTTTTGAATTCTATTGCTCGCGCCATATTACTGTCCTTTATTCTGCTTTTTAAGCACTTCAGGTTTATATCGTATATATTTGGCGGTAGCTACTACAAAGAAAACCCTTGGTTGCATGATGAAGCATAAGCGTCATATAAGAGAATATTTTATAATTTAAGGCGAATGTTATTGGCTATTTTAAAAAGCATTTCAATCTTATAGGTCAGTTATTGATATACCATCGTCAAGTTGTTTTTTTCTGTTAAACAAGCTAAGAATAAATGGCATTCCAACTTTCCTCACCTTAGCAGACATCATCAAGGCACTTTTAGATATGCTTGTAAGTTGTTTGACATTGGAATACATGTAAATGAAAAACAAAATATCACCCCACATGCAGAAGGGATACAGACTTTTTTTTTTTTTTTTTTTTTGTCTTTTTGTTACCTTGCAGCGATTCCCAAAATACTCGAATATAAGCTAATCTGGTGTAGTAAATGAAATAGGATCTTTGGGATTTTTCTTCCTGCTACAATTGTAATTTCATTAGATACAAACAAAAAGTAGTATCAAATCACATATTTGCAAAATACTCTATCTGTATAAACAAAAGATTAAGCACATGGTTTCGATTATAACTTTGCATGGTGGGGTATAAATAAAACGCAGAACATCTTTTATAACCAATCAAATATCAGGATTTGTTTGCATGAATAAAAAAAACAGGAACAGATCTGTGATGTACAATGCTTTTTTTTTTTTTTTTTTTTTTTTTTTTTGGGAGGGAACAAAATAACATGCGAAATGAAAATCTGTACTAAACTAGAGGTTATAGATTTTTTTTTCTTGAATTGGTCAATTATTTTTAGACTAAAGCTGTCAAAAAAAAAAGAAAAGAGGCACCTGTGTGACATATGAACCCGAACTTTTTATAATTAGATTGGATTTATTACTGTCTCGAGTGGTACAAAATAAATAAATGTAACGATATTGTAAGAGGTAGCGGAATAAGATAGGTTATAAACTGAGTTTTATTATTATGTGCTTGGTCTAGGTATAAGTACCTAGTACCTAGTTACACAACTCTTACATTGTCCCCCTTATAAAAGGACTTTCTAAACTATACTAATAAACGCTCTATATAATATCTAATTCAAACTTTATAGATGTCTTTAATGTTTGCAGTTGTTGTCTTGATAATTCTTCTTTTGGCTTTTGAGTTATCAATCAGTTCTAATAAAAAGGCATCACCATTTTTGTTGGTTTCCTTTACTATCCTCCACGGGCCGGAAAATTTAGGTTCACTAAATTTCCAATTATCTTTCATCTTGATTTTGATAACTTCGTCCCCAACAACAAATTTCCCTTTTTCTTTTCTGTTTCGGTTGTAATATTTCTGCTGATTTTCTTGGCTTTTTTGAATATTAATTTTGATATCCTCATGAATGATAGGAATATAGTGATTTAAGTATGCGATCCATTCTTCAGCCTGATAACCCTTTGATGATAATCTTGGAAAATCTTCTAATGCTGGCAGTACCGCTTGACGACCAAACATAGCTTGAAAAGGAGTATATCCGGTTGATTTCTGTACTGAAGTATTAATACTAAACGTGACAAAAGGTAAATATAAATCCCATGCTTGTGGATTTGCTTCGCAATATAGTGATAGAGATGCTTTGATGGTACGATTCATTCTTTCAATTAATCCATCGGATTGCGGATGTTCTACACTTGTATCGACCTTCTTGATACCCATACGCTGACACACTGTTTTCATAGCTTCAGATATAAAGTTTTTACCATTATCTGTTATCCATTGGCCAGGTTTTCCAAATACAAGGATGACCGAGAAAATTAAGACATCGGCGACCGATTTGGTATCAAACGATTCCAATGCTGCAGTTACTGTCCATTTTGTAAAATAGTCCATGAGTACTAACAGGTATCTCTTTCCTGATGTTGATTCTGGCAGAATCGCAATATCTGCAGCCCATTTCTCCATAGGGTAACCTACTTCAATGCTCGTCATCTTCTTGTACTTGTGTGTGGGTGTTTTGAACATCTTGCACTTCTGACAATTCTTAATAAACTCCAAAACATCGCTTCGCATGTTCCACCACCAACCATTAGCTTGAGCTTTGGCAAGCGTCTTGTCCCTACCCATATGTCCACTTGAGGGGTTACAATGTATTGCCTCTAGGAATTTTGGGACCATTGTTCTAGGGATGACCAGCACTTTCGGCTTGTTCTTCTTGGCGTGGCATAACACTCCACCGTTGATTACAAATGGTAATTCAATAGGTGTATCTTGATCCAATATTGCCTTAATTTTTGGGTCTTCGTGTTGTTGTGCTTGAAGTTGATCGGCCGGAGATTCGTTTTGTTGATTTACCGATCCCACATATCCGCCTTCCTCATTCGTCACCCGGATTCGGGATAATGCGTCGGCATCGAGATGTTCACTACCTTTTCTATGAAACAGGTTGAATTCATAACACCAAATGTCAACAATCCAACGAGCGATACGACCTTTAGGATCTTTGGTGGCTAGAATCGACTTCAGTGCAGCATGATCAGTGTAAATGTTCAGCGTGGCTCCATGGACATAACAATGAAAATATTTCAAAGACCAGACAACAGCATAGCATTCCTTTTCCGTTGTGGTGTAGTTTTGCTGAGCAGCATTCAAAGTGGAACTTGCAAAAGCAATCGGACGACCTTGTTGGACTAAGCACGCCCCCACAGCAAAATTACTCCCATCGCAATGCAAATCGTACGGCAAGTTGACTTGTGGATAAGCTAACTCCGGTAGTTTGATCAGTCGATCTTTCAGCTGTTGAAATACTTTATTACGCTTGTCAGTAAAATCCCACGGAACATTTTTCTTCAATAGTTGGTATAGTGGGGCGGCCATTTCTGCCAAATTGTCAATGAATTTGTGGTAAAAGGTACAAATACCTAAAAACTGCTGTAATTCCTTTACATTGGATGGTTGAGGCCAATTCTGTATGGGTAGTGTTTTGACAGGATTACTTCGAACACCAGTTGCAGATACTATGAATCCAAGGAATTTCAGTTCTGGCACCAAAAATTGACATTTCTTGAGGTTTATCTTCAAGTTCCAGTGAGCTAAAATTCTTAAAACTTCTTGAACTTGACGGATGTTTTCTTCTCGTGAGGTCGAAAAGATTAAAATATCATCTAGATAAATAATAGTGAATTCTGTTACGCTTTGTAATAATGTATTCAAAAAGCGAGCAAACGTAGCAGGACTATTTGTCAAACCAAACGCCAAACAGTTATACTCGTATAGTCCACTGCTTGTTCGAAACGCTGTCTTGCATTTATCCTTTTCAGCAATCGATAGTTGCCAATAAGCCGATTTAAGGTCGATACTAGTAAAACACGTAGCCCCTCCTAACCGGTCCAGAAGCTCTTCCATTCGTGGTAACGGGTACTTATCCTTCTTGGTAATAGCATTCAACGGTCTGAAATTCGTACAAAAACGAGTACTTCCATCAGGTTTTGGCACTACTACCGGGTTGGAACTCCATGGTGAGTTACTTTTTCTAATAACGTTCATCTCTAGCATCTTCTTGACATCTGCTTCAATTGCTTCGTTTTCTTTTGGCGAATAACGTCTACTTCGAGATACAATTGGGTTACTATCGCCTGTGTCAATGTGATGAACAATTGGTGCATTCGTGATACTTTGGATATTGGTTTCATTGTAAAGGTCAGGATATAGAAGTAAAATGTTCGTAATTTCACCTGGTATTCCCTCAAATTCGTTACCAGTAGTTTGTGTGTTGACCGATACACTTGATCGTGGGATTAGTTGTTTATACAGCGGGTCCAAAAGTAATCCCATCTGTAATAACCAGTCCATACCCAAGATAGTTGTCAAGTTCTGCGTATTTACAACACGTAAAAAGAATCCACCTAAGTCCATACCTTGAATTGAACATGGCATCCACACGGCTTGTTTCGATAATCCACTTGATCCATTACCGTAAATAATTCTCAAGGGTGCTGCTTCACTGAACTGCAATGATAGTCGTTCGGCTTCTTTTTGCGTGATAGTACTGATATTAGCACCTGTATCAATCAGAACATTTGTTTTCATTTTATCACCAGATGGACTTGTTGATGTTGTGGCTTCCAAAACAAAATTGGTTACATCGGACATACCTCCTGCGATATTTGGGATGAGGTTGTCATTTCGAAGTGGGTCCAAACTTTCTTGATTATTTTGATGTAAAAAATAAAAATAATTATCAGTAATATCTATGTCTAGTTCATCACTCTCATCCGTAATTGGACTAATATCCTTACTCGCTATGGGAACGGCTTGTTGAGCATGTGATGATTTAGTAGGCTCTTTCGATTTTTTCTTGGAATGGTGACTCTTGTCCTTCTTATTATCTTGCTTCTCCTTAGCCATAGCCTTGGCATCCCGAAGTACGAAACAATCTTTCATTACGTGATTAGATTTATCGCACACATGACATTTCAAACCTGAAGAGTTCTTGTCCTTGTGATTGGACGAGCGATGACGATATTGCGCATTTACGTCGACATCCATCATATCTACCCCGTTTTCTGAAGTCATTGGAGCCCAGTCGACCTTAGTAGTTGGAGCTGTTCTATGAGCTGATGATCCATTCTTGTACAAAAGGCCTTGTTCCAATTCAATAGCTACATTCACGGCCTCCACCAAAGAAGATGGTCTAGTGGACATTACCGTATCAGCGACCTTGGAATCTACCGCGGAGTAAAAGAAACTAAGTTTCAATTCTTCATTGCCCTGTGCGACAGTCGAAATCAAATTCATGATACGTGGGCCAAAAGTAGCCATGGATTCCTTGTTCTGTGCTAAGGTTTTGAGGGTAGCAATGGATCGAGCCATCGAAGCCTTAGATCCACCATAAAACTTTTCAAATGCGATTATCAACGCTTCAAAGTTTTTGGTGACTGTGTCCGGTTGTGCTTCCCACCACGAGTTTGCGTGACCCTGCATAGCCATCATAAACTCAGCTAAGCATTCCTCATTGTTATATTGATGATATAAAATTACTTTACGAAATTGTGATAGCCATTCTTGTGAAGTAGGCTTATTCGTGCCGTAAAAAGCTGGTGTCGGGTGTTTGTTACGCGATTGCGTGTTTCTAACCACTGATGCCCGACCTGTGTTGACACGATTGGCTGATGCCATTGTTGCCAGATGTCTTGCTTGTGATACCACCGATGGTGTAGCTGAACCTACGGATTGGTTATCCCAACTGTTGTTGACAGATTCGAATCTCTCTGATTTAACATCCTCCTCCATGCGTGAACCATGCGTACTGATAGAATGTTGTTCCAGGTGTGAAGATTCGTTACCTCGGTGATATTCCCCTACAATTTTTTCCTTCGAGAATGGTGTTGATGCTTGTGTAGCCCTTTCAATATCCGTTCTGGTTACAATTGCGTCTTCAGTAATAGGAAATCCAAGCTTGATTTGTTCATTAAGCTTTCGATTTTCAGCTCTCAATGTATCACAAGTGAGCTGAAGGTTATCAACTTCCCGATTCAGACCTTCTGCACGTTCATACAGATCTTCACTACGAGTAGTCATTTCTTTAAGTTGAGTCTCCAAAAGTACGATGGTTGCCTCATTTCGATTTTGCTGTTGGTGAGCTATTTCCAATGAATGTTGCAATTTCGAAACTCTATCTTCCAATTTTTCGGTTCTTTCATCAATTTTTGTGGTCAGTTGCTCATAAAACTCTTTTTGTTGAGCAAGTTGCCTATCATAAAATATTTTAAGATTTTCAAATTGTTGGAGATGGGTGGTTTCCAGTCGACTTTCTCTTTCTTCCACTTCCTTTCGCATACTGTCAATTTGTGTCTGATGGTTCATGTTAGACTGACGTAATTGTTCGACACTGGATAAACGTAATGCATCCATTTCATGATCAAATTGCATCTTTAATTGTTGTGCTTGATACTGAATGTGTTGAATCTCGGCGTCGTTACTTCTTTCGGTAGCTACGATCTGATTATAATCGAGGCTCCATGGATTATGAGGTTGATCCCCTCCATTAGAATAAGACATGATCGACAAGAATTAACAGTAAGCTGATTTTATTTGATTATTATCAAGGTTGTTTTTAAGACAATAAACGCTATTTAAGCTACTCCACCAATGTAAGAGGTAGCGGAATAAGATAGGTTATAAACTGAGTTTTATTATTATGTGCTTGGTCTAGGTATAAGTACCTAGTACCTAGTTACACAACTCTTACAGATATATTTAAAAGTTACAAAAGAGACGTTTTATTATTTTTAATAGCTATTAATACTCGAGTAAAAAAATAAAAAAAAAAAAAAATTGTATAAATATATAAAAGAGAAATAGATAGGAGAAAAGTAGGAGTAAGCCTATACTATGTGTATGTGTGTGTGTGTATGTTTGTGTGTGTTCGTGTGTGTATCTTGTTTTTTATTTTTTTCATTCCCGAAATTATTTTTTTCCATGTTGAACAAAGAATTGCAACTGCACGTGCAAGATGATGGGCCCCCTTACTTAAAGCATTACAGCAAAAGCAGCAACGCAAGCAAGAGATACAATGGCCTTGGTAGCCAAACCAGGAGACATGGCAGCAACACCATTACCGTTACTCTCCTTAAAGATGGATCCAGGTGAAGCAGGTGTAGCAGAAGCACCACCTGTGATAACTGGACTGCTGACGACGGAAGTTGAAGCAACAGGTAATACATTGATGGGAACATCAAGGTGAGTATTTGTACGAGAATCTAAGAAGACAACCTTGTATGATCCCGGAATAAGGGTAGTAGGGATCTTGTAATTTACTGAGTGTTCATAGAAGGTTACATTGCCATTACGTTTTGCGCTGGCTGTGGTCTTTGAGACGTCAACAGTTGCGGCAACCACAAAACTAGCATTACTATTGATGGCAGATGATTCGAGATTAATAGAGAGCTGGATATCTATGTATGAAAAAAGAAAAGACTAGGTTGAGACTTGGTTGATATATTCATTGTTTCCCTTTCTGTTACCTGACATCACATTTTCAAATAATTGAATGGTACAAGGCAAAATTTGTCCCATCACGTAGGGTTCGTTTGATACGGGGCTACTGACATTATAGTTTTGCATGGGAGAGGTCAATTGTGCAGCAACACTTGTCAAAGCAGCAACAATACCAGTAGCAATAGCAATGAATTTCATATGGAGGATTTAGTTTGATAAAAAAAAAAGATGAAAAAGAAAGAAGAAAAGGTATCAATGAAAGGGGGTTTTAAATAGCTATTTTTTTTTTTGATTTTGATTTTCTCTCCTTTTTTATTTTTAGACGGATTTGTTTTGGGTAACACAAGAGTCTCTCTTTATTTACTTTTTTTTTATTATATATTAATGTTATTGGAGGGTAAAGAACAAGTAGAATGAACTTTTTTGTATGGGGGGGTTTTTTTTTTGTGTTGCTTAATTTAAAAAAAGTTTCCTAATACAGCCGCAATTGTTACCGAGAATAAGACCTTGCCAACATCAGCAGCAATCATGGCACCACTGTTGGCTGCACCAGCACTTGTGGAAGGTTGAGTGACGGATCCGCTGGGTCTAGGTAAAACAACAGTGGTTGACTTTCCTGGAACAACGGTAGATGCTGCTGCATAAGAAGAGGAAGAAGAGCTTGACCAAGCTACAACTGAAGGAGTAGCAGAGGCTAGAAAAAGACAGGAGTTAGTTACAAAAGAAGAATAAGAAAAAAAGAGAGGAGGAGGGGATGTTCAAAATAGGAGGAACCCCAGCCAATATTTTACCTCCTACCACTGCGGATGATGATGAAATATCGGAAACAGCTGAAGAAGCATCGGATACAGCGGCAGATGAACCTGATACGGATGCACTACCACTAGCAACAGCAGAAGATCCAGAAGCATTTTCGCTTGTTGTAGCAGCAGCAACAACAGCAGCAGTAGTAGTAGTAGTGGCACCGGCTGCGGCAGCATTAGCAGTAGCAGTAGCGGCCTCTGTAGCGGGTGCAGTTAAATAATTGGAGATCTCATCACCAGTCAAAAGAGTCTTCCACCAGTAAATGTCGGTAACAAGAGCTGGTAAAGTAGGTACAGCAGGTACGGTAGCAACATTGACTGCATCTAAATCGATTCCTATTGTTAATACTCTCTAAAAGAACAATGACATGCCAGATATACCTTGGGCTAAAACCAATTGTTGCATGGCAACGGTGGCTAATAATGTCATGGCAACGGTGGACTTCATATTATAGATATAGTATAAATGATAAATATATATTGTATATTTATGTATAAAAAGAGAGAGATATAGAAACTAAGATGAGGAAAAAATAAAAAATAAATAACCTTTTATATACACACACAATAGTCCCCTTAACTTTGTTGACCCTTCAAAGACAGGAGATAGTTCAAAAGGTAGAGTAACTGCAGGGATCTACAAACAAGTAAGTCTGCTCTGTACATGTATACCCGAAAAGTTGATCAGGGATTATCCATACAGACTGGAGCAAGTAAGAACAAGCATATATAGACAGACGGACAGACCCCAATGTATGAAATTATTTATAGACATCTTTTATAAGAAAAAAAGGATTTGTTTATTTTAAATGCTATTTACAGGATGTACAAAAAACACCAAAATAAAACTTTTCTTTCACAGATTGGAGTGCATCATAAGAAAATAATAATAAGAAAATTGAGAAAAATAAAAATAAAAAAAAGTATTAGTTTTTTTTGTTGTTGTTGGTCTTCAGCACCCGTCTAAGATCACCAAGAAAAATGTTACTTGATTATATTGGATGGGGAAATATTATGTATTATTTAATTTAGATGAGGAGCTTTTCAATTTGAGTCTTGATGCTAAGAATTTGAGGCTTAAGATCAGAGGCTTCGTTGGTGGTGATAGAAGCGGAGATGACGGAACGAGAAACACCACAAGCACGACCAAGAGCAGTCTTGGAAGGAACGAAAACGTAAGGAACGTTCTTATCTTCACAGAGAAGAGGCAAGTGAAGGAGAATTTCAAGAGGCTCGGTATCAGCTATAATTTTTTTTAAAAAAAAATGTTAGATCTTGATCTAAATTTTTTCCCAATTTCCAATTCCCAAACTCAAAAATAATAAGACTTACCAGCCATGACAATGAATTCAGAGATACCTCTGTTTAAGGTCTTGGTAGCTTCGTTAGCACCCTTCTTCAATTGCTTGTAGTGAGAGGCTTGTTGAACGAGATCAAGGATAGTGCTGGTCAAAGCGGCATCGGCGAGAGGGAAAGCCTTGGGGTTAACGGGAGCAGACTGTTCAAAAGCATACTATATTAGCAACAGCTTCTTATATTTTCTAACCTTTGAAAGGAACTTACCATTTGTGAGAAAGTATGAAGTAAACAACAAAAACGTTTTATTGAAGTCTTCACTCACGTTTATATGAAAAAATAGGCCGAAAAAAAAAACTTTTTTTTTCAACCGTCACAATTAGCTGTCAAAAAACCTGATTTACAAACGCCGGCAAAGCCAAAAAAAAAAGAACGTTGTACACCATCCATCAGACAAAGTGGTGTTCCTTATTCAATATTGAATTGACATTGGTGTTTTAAATTCTTTCGAAATCGCTGATGTACAATTCGTCCTTACAAATGAAATTGCCTGTGTGTTATACGAGAATTTAAGTGTTTGTTAAAGATTTTTAATCTTTTAGTTCCCTACGGCTGGCCTTATGTAGCCTCGTAAACAGCGAGCTAATTCCTAACTGGTTTAAAGATTATTCTCGTTATAGTGGATCTAAATTGCTTTTCTTCAAGTCAATAATGCTTTATTGTTTTTCCCATTGTTTTAACCAGCTTTTTCACAATCTAAGTATTGCGTCTGCTAGAGATTGTTGTTATTCAACAAGTAGCGTGTGTTCGGCCACGAAATCGAGACTTTTGAAAACCAAAAAAAAAAAAAAAAAAAAAAAAAAAACGAACAAATGTCTACTTCCAGAATAAGTTTCCTATGGAGCACTCTAATTTAGGCTAAGCCAACATGGCATAGACTCTGTATATTGTTGGTGATTCCCATAACAATATGTATCACCACTTACACCCCTATCTCTATCGCATGCAGAACCATCCGTTATCTCTGACTAAATCAGATTCTTATACTATGAAAAGGCCAAAAAACGAAAACAAAAGTTGTAGGCAAATTTTCATTAATAAGCCGAAGGAATGCTTGACTCTAGAAGGTATTACTATTTAACTTAACTTTTCAATAGCACTTTAACAATTAGACACTCTATTACCCCCGTCCAACCATAAACCGAAACATTTGAAGTAATAATGATTTTTTTATTTTTATCAGTAACTCGAAAGAGTTAACGTGAGTAGGTGGGTGGGTGGGTTTACTTAGGTGGGCGACCACGACGAGTATTTGAGGCCTTGCCCTTTCCTTTTGCTTTCTTTACCTTTGAGTGGCCAACTTCGGCTTCTTCACGCTTTCTTTTTTCCTTATTAAATTTTGCGATACGATCGCCCCAATGCTGTTCATAATTATCGTCTTTGAAGCTGTCATCCTCAACATTGACAGCTGCAGACTTATTTTCAGGATCGAAACCACCCAAGAATAAAATATCCTGCCACTTTTCTGCAGCTTCATAGCAATGATTGGTAGACACTTGTCCAAAGTCAGACCTAATCGTAACGTTCTTGTTTTTAATGACTTGATCAGCCTCGGGAAGGAGCAAGGCAAGCTCTTGCTTATCCTTTTCTGAAAAAGCAGCCAGCCATTCCGGGATCAATTGCTACAATTAAAAATGTTTGTTACAATTCGAACTTTTTCTTCTTCTTTGGATATAAATTAAACTTACCCTAAAGTTTGCTTGGACCAGTTTGCTATCCTTGCTTTGCAACAATCGCATAAGCTTATGATCTTCAACATCGGATGATTTTTGAGTTTGGATAGGCTTGGAAGTTTCGATTTGCGCAATCTCCGTCTCTTTAACTTCATCGTCCGTGTCAATGTAAATTGCATTCATCGGACCGTTTTCCTCTACTTCTTTGGTTTTACCAGAAGATCGTTTGGGTCTTGCAACAATAGTCTTTGCCGGTTTTGAAGAGCTTGACAATCCTTCTTTAGCCTTCGGATTCAATTTCTTCTCACGTTTCTTCCTTGGTGTCTCCTCCTCAATATCATCCAAATCATAATCCTTATATGAAACAGGGGTTGCAGCGGCTCTTTTCTTCCTGCCACTAGTCAAAGTCTTAAAGGTGGGCTGACCATCCTTATGGGGTACATACTCATCGTTAGCATCACGTCGAGAATGACCAACAGAAACGTCTTTGCCGAAAGCTTGCTTTTTGGAATGGCTGCCTGTTTGGGTGGGTTCCAACACAGTTTCTTCCATAGTAACAGGCTCCGAGAGTGGTTCTTGGCCAATGGTACGGGCCTTGGTAGGATTTTTCTTTGACTTCTTTACTAGTTTCTTCTTTACTGGCTTCTTTGGCAAGACTTCGACCTCAGTGTCCGTAATATGAATGATTTCTGGTTGGCTAGTGATACCAACATCACGTGGAATTTGTTGTGTAGATTCCGCCTGTTGGAAAGGCTCGTCCTGTTGAAGCAATTCAACTTGTGGGGATGGTTCGTCTGGTTGACGGAGCCTGGTTTCTTCAACATGGCCCGCTTGCTCAATGGCCTCGGCTTGGACTTTTTGAGCAAGTTCAAGCTGTCTAGCATGCTCCACTTCCATGGCAATGCGTTCTTCTACCAGTCGAATGGACATAGCAGCTGCCCGTCTCTCTTCCTCTTCTGCGGCGGCCTTAAGGAACGCTTGCTTATCCGCTTGACGTTTTGACTTCTTGATCGTGGGAGTATTGGACGACTCACCAGATTCAGTGGCCTTGATTGCCTTCTTTTTTGGAGCTGATTTGGAAGGCTTTGTTATGCCTTCAGGATTGGTTTTTGGCTTGGGTTTTCTACCCCTCGGGTCCTTCTTTCTCACAGTCACTTCCACAGGTACCTCGGTGGATACGTCAGTTGATACTTCGGCAATAGGTGCTTCAGTGGGTACTTCAGTGGGTACTTCAGTGGGTGCTACAGTGGGCGCTACAGTGGGCGCTACAGTGGGTGCTACAGCAGGTGATTGGCCCGGGTTGTACATAGGTTTTTCAGCAGGAATTCCAGTGACCTGTTTGATGGCAAGGCTTTTGGCAGTAGGATGACCGGTAACCTTTTCAGCAGCAGACTTAGCATCAATATCATCAGCAGGAGACTCGACATTGATCTTATCGGCACCAATATCAACATACTTTTTGGAAGGCAATTTGGCAGATACCCCATCAGTCAGATCGAGAGGCGCTTCAGCGATCTGTTTAACAGGCTCAGTAAGAGGATTGTTTCCTTGGATACTAGAAGCCATGCCCGTAAGAGATGCAGCACGGCCAGATGGAACCTTCTTTTTTCTCGACCTGGCAGGTGCGGGAAACTCAAAAGGATTTCTGCTTGGAGTTGGAGCAGCAGTGCCAAAGACGTTTAGATTCCCAGATGAAAATAAACCGGGCATGGAGTCAACTTCTACATCAGTAGTATGATGAGCGGATGGTCTAGGCTCAGAATGAGCGGCTGGACCTGGCTCAGTAGGTGGTTCATGACCACTGTGTGATACCGGTTGTGGAGAACCGCGATGAGCTGGCTTAAGATTAACCTGGCCAAGAGCTTGAGGTCCATGAATTCGAGAAGGTTTAGTATATGCCACAAGTTCTGATGCCTCTCGAACAGGTAGTTCATTGTGAGAAGATGCATTGAATTCTAATTGAGAAGTGAATGGAATCCCAAAGTTAGGAATCAAAGCGGCCTGAGAGCGAGAAACCAAATCAGGTTGAGGATGAGTGAATAGTCCAGATTTAGGTTTAATGAGGGGTGAGCGAGGAAGAAGACCAAGCGGTGGAAGCTCTACTTGTGCAGACATAAAGGTGGATGAAGCCAATTGAGAAAATGATGGGAGCTCAAGAGGTATATGTCCCAGTTGATTATGTGATGGAAGCTCCTTTTGGCTATGTTCTGGATTTCCCAGTGGATTATAGAGTGTGTGTTCTTTTCCGGTAGTTGAAGAACGAACATTATGATCCAAAGTGGGGTATCCAAATTTGGTATAATCATCCTTGATAGGGGATCGAAGCCCAGTATTGGTTTCATGTACAGGCGAATAAAATGTTTGACTGCATGTTACTGGTTCCATGCGTGTTCGATGTTCGTTTTGAATCGGTGATTCAGGTTCCACTTTAATTACTTGAGGAGGCGAATCTAAAGGTTGAATACGGCTTGGTTGAGCTGATCCTGCAGGTTCAGGTTGGATGGTTGATTCGGGCTCGGGGTTGACTTGAAAAATTGGAACCTGTGGTTGATTGAAAGCTTCAGACTCGCATGGAACGTGTGGTACATTTGGGGTATTAATGACTTCATCAGTAATTTGAGTTTGGCCGGGTATTTCTGAATAACGGTTGCCATGTGGTGGTAAAGTGGCAGATTCTTGGTGTAAAATGTCAGAAAAACTGATGCTAGTGGTACTGGTAATATTTAAACTGCCTCCGTGCGCAGTTGTTGTCGCAGTTGAGTCGAGATCAATAGACACATTTAAGTCATGTTGACACTGCGGGGTATTTACAGCTGAGTTGTGTTTGATGTCGGCATTAGTTGTAACAACAGATCGTTGATCTGTGCTTGAATGATCGGCAATGTCGTTACGACCAATGTCTACTACATAAAATAAAGACTTAAACAACCGCGTTTGGTTTTTGCATGGGAACGTAAAAAGAAAAAAAAAAGACTATACCTTTCAAGTTTTTAGTAGGAGTAGACATACTTGTTTTTATACACAAAAAACAATAAAACTGTGTGAAGAAGAAGAAGAGAGAAAAAAAAAAAAAAAAAAAAAAAAAAAGGGAAGGCGTCAATAAATTACAAGTAAAAAAAAAATTGGCTACGTCACAAAAATATTTTTTTTGTATGGGAAAATCATGCATATTGCTTAAATCAAGCATCGTCTGGGATGCATACTGCAGGTCATAAAATGTATCCATCCTTCACTAAACTTGAATGTATCTCTTAATATTTTATATGGATCAATAGAAAATTAAGTAGCATTCATTTGGACACTTGTGAACAAGATCTTTCCTTGGTGAATTTGTTTACTTTTGATGATCAACATCT
Source organism: Mucor mucedo (assembly GCF_025094135.1). Taxonomy (NCBI): domain Eukaryota; kingdom Fungi; phylum Mucoromycota; class Mucoromycetes; order Mucorales; family Mucoraceae; genus Mucor; species Mucor mucedo. Next base: position 99,866 of record NW_026252371.1, on the reverse strand, counting down.
ATTTTTTTGCGCCAATTTCAAGATGTGGCTTTGATAAGATATATTTTTGATATAAGCATTAACGCCATAGTGATATCTTTTACTTTTTCCTACCAATCAATGTAGTGAACAATGATGTCACTTCCACCTGTTTATATTGTCTGTTTATGCGTCTTTTTTCGGACCAAAGCTCTGACAACAAACGCGTTAAAGGATGTGGTCTGAAGACATCATTATTATTACTGTCTATTTTTTTTATAAATAGTGGGAGACCATTCATGCGCATGATGATTCTAGTAACATCCACTACTACTTTTTACTGCGTTAATTGTGGGTATCTCCGCTTAATTTGCAGTTAAGTTTTTTACCGGTTTTTTTTTCCTTGTTAATTATACATTCTTTCACTGTTACAAATGTATCAAAGATTGGGAAAAACTGGTTTGAGAGATCAGTTATAGCTGCCGCTTAGATCCAATGAAACGATTTCGTCCAAAAATCGCATCCCCATGAATGGGTGGATATGCAACAAGTTAATCTGTTACAGCCTTACTTCATATAGAAATCTATTTGAAGATGAATTCGTGGCAAGATAAAACCGTCATAGTAAGTGAAATCAAATCTGATGCGCAATAGCTTCTCCCATCTTAAAAAACAGCGGCATGCATCATACCTCTCATGCTGATGAGTGACCTTATTCAGGAACAGGGGAGAAGGAAATATTTATTCCAAATATAGTAATCCTAAAGAACTTTTAGCTTTTTTTCTTCTCAATACCTTTAAACATTTAAAATCAATGATAATAATAAAAATTGGACGCTTATTATCCATATGATTTAAACAAGAAATATTTTATTCTATCAATTCAATAACAATAACTTGAGTCTCAGTAAGTATCATGAGTGTATCATCCAGCAGTAGCTGAGCGCCAATAACATCCACATCGTTTCCTTGAGTTAAATCAATTAGTGTTTGTACTTCAATTTTTCTCTTATCATCATGATGAAAATAGATATAAGCGTTACGACTGCTTTCAATAATAGAAGTGAAGTTAAAGTTTGGATCATGAAGTGTAAATCTACCATCACGTTTGGAAGCTTGTACAAACGCAAATGCGTCGAAAGTGGCTTCATGTTTGATTTCTATCCTGTGATCAACGGTTTCAGTGAATGAAAAAACCAAGCCGTCAACATCCATTTGAAGACAGATAGATGGCAAACGTTTTGTTTTATCGTATGATTTGCAAATCCAATTGTAAGTGCCCGAATGAAATTCATCCACGATTGTGCCCTCTGTATCATATACAGTAAATATAATAGGCTGGCCTGATTCGTCGATCTCCTCATCCATATCTGTAGAAGCTGGATGTTGAGCTGGTTGTGAAGTAGAAGTCATGGCACCTTCTGACGCAGTCAGCCTCTCCAATTTTGACTTGATCTCCGATAAGGCATCCTGCGATAAATTCTCTAAAACACCATCGTCATGGTCAAATAATTGTGGCCAACGTGTATTTTCATCCATTTTTGTAATAAACAAAGTCAACAAGCCAGATTCAAAAGTCCACAAACATTCATCGGGGCGGATCGTACTCCATAATTTACGATAGGGGTAGGATACTAATAATTCATCCCCAGATTTCACTAATAAACTGAGGTGATCCACAAGAAATTTACAATTGATGCTCGATTTAGGTGTCTCGGAAGGCAGCTCAAAAACAATGGTTATATCAGATCCATCCTGGTTCCATTTGTAAGGATCGTCTACTTGCATTTTATTCTCATCAGCCACTTCTTCATAGCCTTCCTTAACATATTTCGTTTCACTTCCTAGTATACAGCGTTTTCCGGATGGTGTGATTGCACAATAAACAGGTACTTCTGCACCTTGTTGTATATGTAGCGTCTTCAACATAAGTACAAATGAGCCATCCGATAATCTTTCTGTTTCTGGAGTAGGAATATTCATCTCCAATGTGGCGATATTGAATTCGGTCTTTTTGGTTGCAGTATGGCTATACACGACCATAATAATTTTATCCTTAACCTGACGTGCTGTTAATAAAACACAAGGAACTGGCGTAATCCCCTCTTTTCCTGTGCCAAGATAGCATACTGATGCTAATGAAGTACCCAACATCGCGCCATCCTTTTCTTCCAATCCAATCAATTCAATATCACCAACACCATTGGATGCCAAAACAAGTTCAGTACTGAGAGCAATAACTGAAGGTAATTGGGGTTCGATAGGTACAATGTCACTTGGTTCAGTGAATGCAGGCACTGGTAATGGCTTTATCAATTCAGTAATAGAGTGAAATTTGGTTTGCTTTGTGATCTAAATTAAAATAATTAAGTATCATGCAAGCTATCAACGACAGCTTTTACATACCTTATTATAAACAATCATGAATAAGTTGAAGTCTTGGTCTATACAAAATGCAGAGCCTCGTGTGTGGTCTAGTGGGAAGCCGTAAATTAAATGAGAGTGTCGAATACGTGCTTGAAGATCGCGGAACCCCATGCGATGGTCATTGGCGTCCTTATGTACTTGAATATTTTCTTGTATTAAGTCGGTACGGTGTAATCCCTTGTTGAAAGGACTAAGTTTGTAACCCTCAAACTTTGGATTGATTTTGTTTAAGTCTGAAATTAGTCTTGTATTCATTTTAAATTGGTGTAAAAGGTAAAAACTGTTTTTTTATCGTGTGTTTCATTCCTTTTTTTTTTTAACTCCTGCAGTGCAAGTCACAGGATCAAGACCACTACTTTGATGGCTGCGGTAGAGAATAAAAATCGAGAAAAGACGATATCAATATTTATAAATAGAGTATATAAGAGTAGCCTTCAACTATTCTTAAAAAAGCATGCCGACTGACAATGCGATTAGATTATATTTTTAGTGTAATAAACTTTGTTGTTTTCAGCACCATTATTTTTTCTAGTGATGGGATAATTACTGAAAAAGTCATACCTTTGGCTGTATAAACACAAGTATAATAGTAGCCATACGTATAACATACACTTTGCTTAGAAAGGGACCACAAAGAAGGTAGTAAATTAAAACAAAAAAACTAGAACTATATCTGTTAATCAACTATTGAAGAAAATAAAATTATCGCCAGCATGCATAAACACGCTTTAACCGCCAACGTTAAGGTATTTTTTTTTAAGCAATATCGGTTAATGTTTATTCAATTTATATAACTTAATCACTATCTTGATCAGAGGGACCAGTCAAATTAAAGATTTTCTTCTTTGTTGATTTAATGAGAGGACCGAGACCTAATCGTCTCTTTTTGGCAGTTGGTGCCTTTATAGGCGGGGATGGAGGGATGTATGGAGGCATATCGTCATCTTCTTCTGCCTCATTTTCTTTATCATCTTCATGATTGCTTTCTTCTTGATTACTTGATTCAACATCATCCACGACATCTTTCTCTTTTTGTGTAGCACGAGCTTTGCGTTTGGTTTTGAATTTATTAACTAGGATAACTTCAGGTTCTTCAACCTCTTCCACTTCCTCTTCCTCTTCCTCTTCCTCTTCTACTTCCTCTTCTACTTCTTCTTCTTCTTCTTCATCATCCTCTACTTTATCTGCTTCTTCCTCTATTTCTTGAATTCTTCGCTTGTTATTACGCTTATTTTTATTTCTGTTCACGACAACAGCTTCTTCTTCGTCGTCTTCATCTTCTTCTGCATCATCTCTGTCATCCTGTTCATCCTCTGAAGAAGAAGGAACAATACTAGATGTGCGAGCTTGCTGAGCTGTAGTTGAGGTAGATAATGTTGACTTTCTCTTTCTACTAACAACATTGGACGTATTTTTTCTCGCGACGCTCTTTTTGGGTTTTTTTTGTTTATTTGTACCACGAGAAATTTCTTCTTCGCCGATGGGATATCCATCCTCGTTGTCATCGACATCTTGATCGGATTTATCTGATGTTACCTCGTCTTCTTCGTCTGCTTCACGAGGAATCTGTATATATGAGCTACTTGTTAGTCCCTATAACTCTTATAAGCCCATGGATGATTCTACCTGAGATGAGATTTCTGCACCACGAATGTCTCGATGTTTTAATGCACCTGTGATAGTAATGTATGTTAGCTCTGTGTTAATTGCTCTTTTCCATCCATTTTTTTTTCATTTACCCATAAAAAACGCGCTTTGAGATATATGGTTTTCAGTCAATAGCATTTTAACTTGATAAATAACGACTTCTAATGCTTTTTTCAAGGGCGGCACATACGCGGATAGTGCAACTTCTTTCAGTACTTTGACATGAGAACAAATGATCTACATGGTTGGACAGTTCAAATAAGTTATAAAAGATCTCTTCTTCTTTCTCCTTTTAAATATTCTCTGTTACCTGTAACATACGAGTGCTGGCTTGGAAATCTTTAAAGATTCCTACAACATCATTACTGTGTGTTTTGAAAACGCCAGTGAAGAATGGAATTGAATACTTTGTAAATTGATCAATGAATAAGCGGCCTGTTTTTAACAGGATACCAATCAATACACGATCCTCCTTGGTCTTGACATAGGTCGTAATTCGCTCAAAAATTCTAACAATACGAGCGTTGGAAACCAAGACGATATCGACATCTTCGTCTGTATTTTTAAGCAAATCGAATGCTTTCACTGTTTGATTAATAATAGCCTACAAATAACAATTGTCAGAAAAAAAAATACAATTAATTTATCAAAAGCTATACCTGGTAATGCTGTACAACAGTCTCCTCTCTTAGCAATGGAAATCCTTCTAAAGCACCGGCTTCTTCAAATTCAGGTATAATATCATTGACAAGCTGATGAAGAAAATCCAGTCTATCTTCGCTTAATTCTATTCGCTGTTCAATTAAGTAGGGTATTTCTTTCTATAGTACGAGTCAGTAATAATAATAAAAAAAAACCTCCTCATATAGATCCTAACTCCCTGTCATACCCTGATGTCGCGCCAGTCAAACCAACGGGTTGTAATAATCTGATCGACTACATTGAGAGCATTTTTTTTTAATACCGCAGAGGGCTCAGATATCGCCATGAGCCGTTGTAATATATTGAATAATAAAAGGGCCGTTTTAGCTTCAGGAATACTTTCTGTATATTGAGATAGGTATCGGAACGCATTTTTGAGTTCTGTTTCGAATGATGTTTGTGTACTTTCGGTTCTTAAGGCGATAACACGAACAATGCTCTAAAATACGATAATTATTAACAAGGCCTAAACATTCGTTATAAACATTTACCTGTAAGATGTCGGCATTGTCGGAATTTTGAATATCGGTCCATGAAATCAATTTGAATAAAATGTTAAATACAAGAGAGATACTCATCGCAATATCTTCGTGACCCTCGATGCGACCGGCTTCAATGTCCTGCATTTTAAAACAAAGTTGAGTTCCTAGGATTCCTTTTGAAACAAAAAGCCTACCTTGGCTTGTAGTTCGCTATATATATCTTCAAGGGTTTGAAGAATAGGTGGTAAATACAATATAGCCTAAAAAATAGTTAAATAAAACTGTATATACAAGCGATGGCTTTTTTGTTTTTTGTTTTTTTACCTTTTTCATCAGACCTTGTGCGTCTGTTCGAGCCAACAATGTCGAATTACAGGAGGGATGCTTATCATCAGATTTCTTTTTGCCAAAGAAAACAGGTGGAGGTGGCATAATTTTTATATCTAGTTTGACATCAAGGTCATTTAAAATGTAATTGATTTCGGTACATGTTAGTTGTATTGTCTCATCTTCTAATTCTTGGTTATATTTGAGAAGTTCTAAAAGGTGCAGCTACATGTGTATGTATGTATAATATAAGCAACGGTTCAATTATTCACAATCCATGACAACTTACATGAAAAGCTCTCATATAAGGTCTTAATTCATCAACCGACTTAAATTTCATTGTGCTTGATTTATGATCTTTCTTGAAAGCTTTTTGTCCCAAGGATGGTTCGCTGGTAGCCGTTTCCTGGGATTCGTGAGTACCCAGGCTACTGATAATCTGAGAGGAGGACTTGTGACTAATATTTAAAGCAGGTGCAGTCGCGTGGAATTCCACAGGCGCATACCTGGGCGATTGTTTCAACAGCCTTTGAAGTAACTCCTCTAATTCAAGGATACTGCGAAATCTGCTTATTAATCTTTCTCTAAATTTGTCTTCTCGAGAAAACATGAATGCGTTTATAATTTCTCGGAACCTATATCATGGTTGATTATTATACATGATATAATACATTAGATTTCCGACTTACCAATTGATTGTATAGAATAACATATCGCAAGCGTATTCTACTTCCTCAGACGATATATCATCCAAGTCCTCAGTATTAAACAAGATGATACCACATCCAAACAGAGCATCAACATCCTGTAAGCTTCCATTATTCAACCTCTTTTCGCAGCTTTGCATCAGATTAAAAATGGAGGACATGGGAACCATTAATTGTTTCTTGGCTTTTATATCGGGGTTGTAAATCAGCTCAAATATCTTGACGACAATTTCACAATCATCCTCGTCTATATTCATTTTTCTTTCAGGTTCCAATTTCAAGTACGTATTATTTTTTATATTTTCCATGTATGTATCCGCATCTGACTCGGCTGCGACATAATATTCAGTAAAGTCAGACGTCATATTATCCTTAATCCATATTTGAAGTCTTTCATCGATATCATCTTCATTGATCAAATGAGCTAGTTCATCATAGATCAAGGCGATACAATCCTAAAGTATAATTAGTATGATAAATAATATGGAAAAAAACGGAAGGGAAGAGAAAACTTACGGGATTTTCTTGGGAAAAATTCAGTGCCAATTCTAACAAACTGGTTGCAGTTCTTATCATAGGGTGTCTGGAAGCATTGTTTGCTTGAGAGGATCTTCCAGAAAAGTTACTAGATCCTGCGGCTGCTTGATCGTTACACAGCTCTCGTGATCCTAATACTTTGACAGATGACAGACATGCAATAATACCAATTTTTTTGTATTTTTCTCTGGGATTTGACAATTGCTTTCTGATAACAATTTGAATTTCTGACCACAAGTTACCTGAACCATCGGAATCAGCATTGCCAGTCTACGAAAAAGGGGTTAGCGAGGTCACGTATGCAATTAGTTGGTCTCTTGTTACCGTTAATGCGAGCAAACTAAAGATGTCAAAGAGGGTACGAATCTGGTACAAATTCAGATTATCCAAGTAATCCAAAATACCCTTCACAAACACACTGTATACAGCTACGCTCGAAACATTGAATTTTACTAGTTTCAATAATACGTTCAATGCCACATTCATTTCGGCCTCTACACCACTGCCAATATGTGTCACAAGTGCCCCAATTATTTCCTATTTTCACCTTAATACCCACTGTCAATTATTAGAATTATCAATTAATTTACCTGTCTGTAATATACGTCGGAGGATTTGAACGAGCTTATATATAAGGTACTGGCACACGGTGAGATAGCACTCACTTGCTGACACGATCGCAATAAGCTTTCAGACAAGGACAATAATGTACTCCAGTATCTAGAAGAAGCATATTTTGGCATTTTAACACCACTTTCAATCCCTAACATTTTTTTGTTTTCACTTTGTAAATATTACCCTAACAATCCGTCGGAATGACACATAATTGTTTCTTGGATCAATGCGGCTGTGATGCTCCCTTGAATAATCTTTTTCTTGATAATAGCCTCGACCTTTTTCTTCATGGATGTCATGGAATACAAAATAATCAATACAAGCATATCTATTACTTTGTGCTCGCGCTTTTCATTTAAAATTAGGTTAGTTACGTTGTTTTTTTATAAAAAAAATCGAACAAACCTGTGTTTCTAGTGCTACAATCGATCTCAACCAAGAATCACATACAAATTTGTGAAACTGCAACCCCAATTTAATCGACTCGACAATTAAGGCTTCCGGTGCCTCCTTCTTGTTTTGTTGTGTCCCCGTATTATTCTGTACTTTGCCCAAGGATCTAAAATCTAATTTTTGTCTAATGCCGTATACAACAACATCGATAGTGCTTGGTGTAACAGTTTGGAGCATAAATTTGACTATTACAGCCAAATCAGCAAGCTTGGCAGACTCTAATCGATCTAACACGGTCTCTCTTACATCTTCCAAATTCTCTGAATGAAGTGTCAAGTTAGATAGTGCGTCCAATATGGAAACTGTCAAATCAGAATTCTCGTGCATTAATTCCTTCAGATAAACTACGATAGGCTGGATTATCTATTAGCCTTAGATAAATCTTCAAGAGGCATTATCACAGATACCTTGTGTTCAGAATCATTCACCATATCAGGCAAAGAAGTGATAATTTCATGCTGTATCACGGATGGTGTGATTTGGATGATCTTTTTACTACAGTTTAACAAAAAAAATTCCAGTAACGAAAGTTTTTTTATTGACTCACCTCGATCAATTTTTCTGTCAGGACTTCAGGCTGGGCGATGTAATCCAGCCAACGTAGCTGGTGTAAAATTAATCTTGCAGTGCAAGAACTAGAGTTGCTATTTGACAACAATGTGTTAATCGGAGGGCATGTAATATTTCGAAGGGATAATTACTCGTTTTCTAATTCAACATAAAATTCAGGAAGTCGTTCTAACAAGTAATTAATGAGATCAGGTTGAATTGAATCAATAGCCAAAAGGATTTTAAATAAACTCTCTGAACTGGAGGTTCTATAAAAGAAAAAGTTAATATATAAGCGTTTATGAATACTAAGAGAGGTCATACCGACTCGTTTTTGGTACGTTGTCAGCAACTGAAGAAGGTAATAAACATTTTCTAAAGACTTCTGGATCCTCTGTATAGCTTTGCAGGTCTTGGCTGAATTCGTCTACTCCATTTGCTTGACTACGCAATTTATTTGTAAGCGATCTGCGAAACAGGACAGGCTCGACCTCTTTCAAAATGTATTAATAACACATTGTTAAATAGTAATTTGCTGGTGTACCAAATACAATCGTCGAAGAAGATTCAAGTTGACAACCTGACTCTTGTAATAGCTGTTGAAATAGCATTTTATAAATAAATCAAGAAAAGGAAAGCTTTCGCGCCGCGTAAAATGTTTTGGTTTGAAAAGTAATGCGCGTCGAGAAAAAAACACGTGCGGAAAATCAGACAGTCCATTAACAAGTTCGTTTCTTTTCTTTTTCCTTTTTTTTTTAGCACGACAAAAGTCAAATGGAAGAATACTCAGATGACGAGCAACAACGTTCTTCTCAAGCATTGCACGTTCAAACGCCGTTGATTCATTCGCCAAAACTTAGTATCAAACTTGACTGGTAAAGTCAATTTAGGTGCCAATACAAAAAGAAAGGACCTAATCCGACTTCATTAGCAACATTTACTTTAAAATAGAAAATGTACAGCCGTCAGGCTCCGTCAAAATGAGGTAAAGTATATCCGTGTTTATGTTTCTCATTTTTACTAAGGAAAATATAGAGGTATTGGTAATTTTTGTTATAAGGCAGTACAGTCGAGAGGAACGGATATCCATCTCGTTTGTGGGTCTGGTATCAACACTGTACTAGCAGTGGCTTATTGCGCTAGACAATTGAATGTGAGCGCTATTACTGTCATGCCCAAAGACACAGCAGCTTCGATTTGCGATGCAGTGAGATTGGAAGGAACTCATTTAATTTTATATGGCGAGGATTGGCCTGCAGCAGACGAACACGCACGGAAGCTAGTGAAAAGAAATAGGTAATATAAATCAAATTACAGAGAAGTCTATCTGTTTCATTTAAGCTATTTATGCAGCGTATACGTACCCTCTGCAGATCACTCAGATATATGGGAGGGACATGCCAGCATTATTCGTGAATTAAAAGAGCAACTTCAAGGCAATCCTCCTGCAGCTATTATATGTCCAGTTGGTGGAGGTGGGTTATTGAATGGTGTGATCACGGGCTTACAAAATATTGGATGGAAAAATGTGCCTGTTATTGCAGTAGAGACACATGGAAGCAATGCATTCCAGGCATCAGTTGTTGCAGGCAAATTGGTCACTTTACCTAAAATATCTACCATCGCTTCAGGACTAGCGGCGAGTACAGTCAGCTCAAAATCATTAGAACTGAGTTTGGTGCATCCTGTAGTACCATTTGCTGTCAGTGATGCTATGGCTGCTGATGCAGTAAGACTGTTTGCAGGTAAAATAAAACTATGCTGTAAATGAGGTTATGAATGGAAATATTAAATATGCAATGAGCAGAGGACACAAAAATGATTGTAGAAGCAGCATCCGGAGCAGTTTTATCATTATGTTATACCCAACTTATCCGTGATATTTTACCATCTCTAGGACAAGAATGTGATGTTGTAGTTTTGGTAACTGGTGGATCAGATATAAGTCTGTCACAACTAGACGAGTACCGAAAGAAATTCTATCGACCACCAGTGATTGTTAAAAGTGGCGGTGAAGTGTTCTTGAAAATGGATGACAAGCTGACGCATATTCAGAGCGTAGATATGAGTGAACCATTAGGTATCTCTTCTGATAACCTGACTAAAATTAACCAAGGTCATAAACAGAAAGTAAAAGAATCGAATAGACAACAACGGTTGCAGCAGCAGCAAGAACAACAGAAATTAGTCGCTGATACACCTATGGAAGATTCTTTTCAAGTCAGTACACAAGAGGAAGAGGAAGACATGCTTATTGTAAACGCATCTCCATCAGACAATACCTTATAAACTACACAAACCCCATGTACCATAAATTTAATGCATTTTTTTTTTTAAAAAAAAAGAACAAACCAATTCTCACGGTCAAGGTCCCTTTCAGTGTAAAGAAGTATAAAAATTTTACATGGCCATTTTATTCAAGGTTACACATTTTGCATTTGATCATGATTCGGATCTGATAAATTCCATCAATTCGAAAAGAATAATTGTTGTGTCACGAATGCATTCTTATCTCAAAATATTGCTTTCGGCATACGAACTATGACATTTTATGGCTGATTTAATTCACTAATCATTTTCACAAATCTTTCGACAAAGTTTCAGGTAACCTTCTCAGCATTTTGCGGATATAGTCGGTTGATGGTGTTCACCAGCGCCCCTGTGTATGATCTTTACAGACAAATCTTGTATCACGATTGTTTTATCATCTACACATGAAGCAACTCTAGTTACTTGATGAATTTTCAAACATCTGTTGACCTACACATCGAAGAAGACAGCTTGGAGGTTTGGTTGTTAGAATAAAACTTCTTGAATAATTTCACCGTCTTCAGTGATGTTTTTATCAACCTGATGGCTTTAGATTCAGGTGCTGGATCCGGTGGACATGCTGAGGTACCTATTTACAGGTGCTGATGCTCCTTATCGAGACGAATACTCGTTTCTATGAGAGCATAGAATACGAGAGTTTTCATGGCCAGTCTTCTGCTCTATGCTTCGTTCCTAATATACACGTTAACTTTTTTAACTTACTTACTCTCAAATTGGGGACAAGCTAGTGTGAACAAAGCAATAAATAGAACGATAAAAATGTAGTGCAATTGATTATTGATAATAAGCCTTTATGCTGTTCAGAAGAAGAATATACTTTCCATCTAATGAAGTCCCCCGACCAGATTTTTTTTTTTTTTTTTTTTTTTTTTGGTATGACTATCCCAACTTATGAAAATAGCGGGAAACAGTGACCATACTTGGTACTCAAAAAAGAAAAAAAAACGTATCATCATTGATAAAAAATCTATAGCAGTCAAGGATGAAGGACCTAAATTCATGTTGAGAATTTACTGGAAAATGAATAATTAGGCAGACTTTACTCCCATGAAAAGCCAACATGTGATCGGAAAGCTCTTCCCCGTCGATCAATAATGTTTATGTAACTGCCTAGATAGTATCGCTAGAACAGTGGTGTAGGCTTTGTAAAATTCGGCTGCATCGTATTAATACCACAAATTGCTTCGAACTATAGTGTAGCTATTGAAAAAATATTATATATTTTTAATTTGATCGTCTTATCCCGAAAAAGATTTCAAAGCTCTATGCATATGGTATGTTTGGTTGCAGAAAACCAGAACCTTTACTTTACAAGCCTCTTAAACAATTACAACGGAAGTGAACATAAAAATGTTTATAAATTCAAATACAGTTCATAATAAAAAACTCTATTGCACATCATTTGCAAGGGTTTGAGTAGTAGTGTTTCAAAAATACTCTTCTGTATAACTATGCAGCTAAAATTGTGAAAAAGTTTCTTCTAGACAGTCAAGTTATAAGACTTAAAGTGGTGTTATTGTGTATTTGTTTATGGCGCTAAATTAAAATAAGTGGCTTAAACTACATACATCATGTTGATTTATTTATTTTTTCAAAAAAAAAAAAAGGTGGTACCTATTGCTAGTTCGGTTACTGATTCTCATTAGCTTCAATTATACAATTACACTTAAATGGTTGTGAGTATATCACTTAATAATGTCATTTTAGGCTATTTTTAAAGTGACATAATTCATCAGTCACACTGTAAACAAAACAAATGATTGATAGATCCGAAATTCATTAATGCAAAAGTTAAGTGTAACCTGCGGTAAATTATGGTCAGATAAAATTTTCTCACACGGTCTAGGTCACTTTTAGTGAAACACGTCAATTTATATAAAAGGACGTAAAAACAGATCTTTGAACAGATTAATTACAACCGTTTAATCTTGCATTATATAAACAAAAAATGAACAGCGATCCCAGTCAAATCCACAACATTTTAGAAAAGAACCACGAGGTAAGTTGCATGTACGGAGTGATATAGTGTGAATTCTTACTAATGTTGATGGTATTACATAGGCTCATTCTGACGCTGAGCGTAAGAAGTTGGCAGAAGAGGCTAGCAAGCTCCACGAAAAAGCTACTGGTCATTCTTTGAAAATTGATGAGCACGGCAATGTTGTAACCGAATGCGAAGAAGCCAAGGGATGCCCTGCCCTCCATTAAAGCATCAATGCCTTTTTTCCCCCGTTTTTCACTGATACATTATGAATTATACCTTTTTTGCTTAAACAATCCGTGAACCAAATAAATTATATTTTTTGTTGCCAGTTTTTAATGCAAATGAATAAGAAAAAAAAATAGAGAATATAAGAAAGGGAGGGGATGAATTTATGATACAATAATATTTTTGGATAGAGATTTTGTTTATCCACTGCAGCTAACACAAGCTTCGGGGTTTTCGAGAGAACAAGCAATGGCAGCTAAATCTTCGGCAGTCTTTTCAATCTCTTCTTCAATATCATCCTTAGGCTCTTCACCCATAGTTAATCTCATAGCTTCGACAGGACTAGTCTTAAGGAATTGCATACCAGTCTTTAATCCCTTGTTCCAACAGTAGAAGTGCATGGAAGAAAGACGGCTATAGTTGGGTTCAGCAGAGAAAAGATTGAGGGATTGAGATTGATCAACAAAAGCAGCACGGTCAGCTGCCATATCGATAATGACACGTTGAGAAATATCCCAGACAGTCTTATAAAGTTTCTTGAGGTCATCAGAAATTAAAGGAAGCTTTTGTACACTGCCATTTGATTCAATCAACATTTCTTTGATCTTAGGAGTCCACATACCACGTTCAATCAAGTTCTTAAGCAAATGAGGGTTAACTGCTTGACATTCACCAGTATGAGAACGGTAAGTGAAGATCATGGTTTGATAAGGCTCAAATCCATCATTGTTACCAAGGAATTGACTGGTGGTGGCAGTAGGCATAGGTGCGACAAGGACAGAGTTACGGACACCATGACTCTTAATGTTGGCACGAAGAGTGTCCCAATCAAGTCGAGCAGAGCCTTGAACATTCCACATATCGTGTTGTAAAATACCTTGACTGATAGGAGATCCTTCATATGAAGCATAAGGACCAGACTTTTGGGCCAACTCATTAGATGCTTCAAGAGCAGCAAAGTAAATAGATTCAAAGATATCCTTATTTAACTGACGAGCCTCGGGGGAGTCAAAAGGATAATGCATCATCAAAAAGACATCAGCTAAACCTTGGACACCTAAGCCGAGAGGTCTATGTTTAGTAGCACTATTCTTCATCTCATCCATGATATAATTGTTGACATCAATCATCTTATCCAAGTTCTTAATTGCAACCTTAACAACATCATGAAGGCTATCAAAGTTGAAAGTACGGGTTTCAGCATCGACACACTTGGGAAGCGCAACGGAGGCAATGTTACAAGATCCGACTTCATCGACATCGGAATATTGCATGATGTCAGCATTCATATTAGATCCAGAAATGACACCCAAGTTCTTTTGATTGTTCTTTTCGTTGATGGAATCCTTGTAACACATGTAAGGCATACCACTCTCCATTTGAGCATCCAAAATAGCAAACCAGAGCTTTTGGGCAGATACGACCTTTCTAGACTTACCAAGCTTTTCATAGTTGAGGTACAGCTTATCGAAATCCTTTCCAAAAGCAAGATCGAGTCCAGGACACTCGTTAGGACACATCAAAGACCAGTCACCATTATCCTCAACACCTATTTGAGAGTAAATTGTTAACATAAGTTATAAATGAATAAGTATTATCTGTGTGCTTACGCTTCATGAAGATGTCAGGGATCCAAAGACCAAGGTTAAGATGACGAGCACGAAGATTCTCCTCGCCAGAGTGCTTGGAGAGATCAATGAACTCAAAGATATCAGCATGCCAAGGCTCAAGATATACAGCATATGTACCCTTGACCTTTCTGGCACCAGGAGTAATAAAACGAGCAGCATCATTGAAGACACGGAGCATAGGAATAATACCGTTTGAAGTACCATTGGTACCAGCAATGTAAGAGCCAGAGGCACGAATCTTTTGGAAACTCATACCGACAGAACCTGAAGCCTTGGAAATACGTGCACAAGTAGAAACGGTATCGTAGATACCTTCGATACTATCTTCCTTCATTTGAACCTCAAAGAAACTGGAGAGTTGACCACATACAGTACCGGCATTTAAGAGAGTAGTAGCAGCATGAGTGAAGAGTTTGCGAGAAGTATAATCGTAAGATTTGAAAGCTGCTTCCAAGTCATCACCATGAATAGCGAGTGCTACACGCATCATCATATGTTGGGGACGTTCAATAATCTTGTCGTTAACCTTCAATAAAAAGTTTTGCTCCATTGTCTTAAAACCAAAGTAATTGAAGTCAAAATCACGTTGGTAATCAATGGCATTATCAATAGCTTCAGCATTCTTCAAAACGAGATCCAAAAAGTCTTTGGACACCAAAGGGTTGGAAGCACCAGTTTTGGGATGAACATTATTGTATAAATCTTGGACAACTTGGGAGAATTTATCGTGGGTCTCTTTTTGGAGATTAGAGATAGTGATACGTGCAGCTAATACAGCATAATCGGGATGAATGCTGGTCATGTCAACAGCAATCTCGGCAGCTAATTCATCTAATTGAGCAGTAGTAATACCAGGATACATTCCAGAAACAACCTTTTTTTTTTTTTTTTTTTTACATAGTTTATATTAGTACATTTCCTCTACATCAGGTCTAACTGTTACCTTTTGAGAAATCTTGGGAGGGTCTACGTAATTTTCATCGAGGCCTTTACACAAGATATTGATACGAGAACTAATTTTATCAAAGAAAACCTTTTCTTGGGTTCCGTCTAAAAATGACAGTTTAATATATACAATCAATAATATCACGTATTCAAAAACACTTTACCTCTCTTTAAAACATACATTTTTTTTAATTGATATGAAAAGAATAGGAAAAAAAAACGTTTAAAATAAAAAATTTCGCGTTCCTCATATCACGTCTCATTTTTTCCCCTCCTAGCGGCGTTATTGAAACGCGACAAGCGAAATTGAACGTCCTATGTTGACGCGATTTCTTTTTTTTTTTATTTTCTTATTTTGTAAAGTCAGCCGAAGACGTGTCTTTCTGACAAATCATAACAAAAACCCTGCCTGGACCCGGCATTTGTGGCTACATGCTATTGGAAACATGTATCACTTTTAAAGTACTGTCGGACCGAAGACATTTTTCAGATAAAAAGTTTAAATAAGTGTGGCGCGGAAAAACCTTACATATCCCTGTATGTTTTGCTTAATAATCATCTTGTTTGTATGTGTCATACTAGAGGCTGTGCATATCCATCTCACAAAAAACTGATTTTGTAAAGTAAATGAGGCTGTCACATGTACTGTTCCGAGTAAACTCAAGAGCTGCCGAATCTGGAAAATTAAGACCAACATTAACTTGAAATATAGACAAAATTACGAATCCCACTTAACAATTATCGTTGACAATTATAAGTGTGAGCTCAATGTGATTAAGAACGTGAAAAGTAGTATCGCTACCAAAAAATAAAATGGGATGATCAAATAACAATGACGTGGTTTCTGACATTGTGTTACCAGTCTGGATTATTCCATTCCAGGTACAATAAAGATAAATCCTCGGTAAAAATGCCCAGTTGTTTGGGTAAATGATATTTTATATAAAACTGACCGAAAGTTGCTGTGTTTAAGACTCGGAAAATATTGGGCTGGTTATGTTACATTATGACAAATCAATGATTAATGATTTTATTATGTTAAAAAAAGAGAGAATAAATAGTATAGACAGATAAAGCTACGATTACTCGCGACGTAACTTGTAGTAAGTACCGAATGCACCAGCAAGAATACCAATAGCAAGAGGGAGAATAGATGCAGGGGATGCTAAGCGTGCAAGACAAGATTCGTTGTTTTTTGCACTGATGTTTGCATCATGAATAGTAGAAGGATTACAATAATACTTGGCGAAATAATCGTTTTGGATCCACATCAACTTGTTAAAAGCACATAATGCAGCACTTTCCTCCTTCTTTTCCAAACCTAAACCTACAACGGCATCAACAAGAACGGATTCGACGAAACCCATGAGAGCATTGATATGAATATAATCAACGTTGATCTTGGATTTCTTTTCAGGAGTGTCAGTATGGATCTTGGCTACCCAGTCGAGATAACGAAGGAAACGATCATCATAGGGGCCAGAGAGGATCTTGTTCAAATATTTACCAAGGAAATCCTTACGGAATTTGATTTGAGGATGGTCTAAAGTCAAATCTTCAAGAGAAGTAGGAGCTTGACCTTCAAATCCGTCATTCTTGGGGACGAAATGCTTCTTGGTGACATCGAATTGGAAGAGCTTAGCATATACAGCATCCACAACAACAGGAGCCAAAGGACGGATAGCATCAGCTACGGAACCGATTGCCTTGATATCATCAGCACCTATAAGGTGTCTTAATATCTTTTGCTTACTCTTACCCATTTAATCACTTACCGAAATCCATGAACTTGGAGACATATTCAAAACGATATTGACCGTCAGCATATAATTTTTCAGAATCAATGTGTTGCATTATTAAAAGAAGAGTGGGGGATTGTTATTATATTTTGTATAAAGTTGGGAGGAAACGAGAAAGTAAACAAGCTTAATTTATATTAAAATGAAAAAAAAAAAAAAAAAATTATATCACCTCATTTCCAAATTGGGACAACAAACAATTGAAAAAAGTTTAGCATGGGATAAATTTAGGCCGGAATTTTACGGTACACAAACTCATTGTGGAGACTTTATTTGTTTACTTTAAACCCCCACAAAAATTAACCTGTTGGTTTTTGGACAGTTGTATCATAAGCGCGAATGATCTTTGTCTGATCCGATTCGTTTTGAGAGAAAGCGTAGCCACGACTACGTTTTAATCTTTGAATTCGACGAACTTTGTTCACCGCTTGTCTAAACCTGTCCATACGGGGTCTATAATCAGGCAATCGATAGTATTGAATTTCTTGCACATGGTGATATGGCATAGGCCAGAACACACGTTGCCCACTAGATAAAAGATTAGATGTACAGATAAATTTACAATCCCGGCTTAAAACTTACTATTTCCAAACAAAATCTCGTAAATTACAAATAAAAGGCACAATGATTAAAAATAGCCAAAAATTGGCATTTCCCCACAACATTGGGACCATCCCATAGTATTCAGGTAATACGTTAACTGATATAGCAGGTCCAATGTAAGCCACAATAATCATATATAAAAACCAAACGGCCATTGATGCAATCATTGCAATCACTGTATATTTGGTCCAAAAACTACATGGAAGGAGAGTTAATATTTTAGCCAATCAAATCGCACGGATTGCGGGGAGCAACGGTCTTTGACCGAATTTATACACTTACTCGATAATTAATGCACCTTTCCATAAGATGGTCGCTAAAACACCCGTAAATACCGCAGCACCTACCCACCATTGGCCGCCTAATAGTCCATCCTTGAATACACCTTCTGATTTGAATGCAGCAACACCCAAAAAAAATAAAACCTATGGTGATTGCGGAGTGTTAGCCTGTGTAACCCTATCATAATAAAGATTGAAACCTACAATGGACTGATATGTAGCATTTGCAATCCAACCCCAAAATTTCTTTTGGTTGAAAAAGACATTTCTTTGACCAAGCATATACATTTGAGGGTACTTATCCAACATGCGTGCAGATACAATCTGATCGAAAACACCAATCACAAGGGGTGGTAAAAATGTGAACAAGACGTTGAAGCATGACATTGTCCAAGATTCGTAAAGCGTAGATCCGGAAAATCCGTTATAGAAAGCATACTAGGAGTACGAATAACAAATTGTAAATAAAAATAAGTCAAGGTTGTAATCAGGAATAGACTTACCCAAAACTGAGTTAAATAAAGAGCAATATTCTTGTAGAAATAATAAAAGATCATTTTACTCATACGTTGGTACGCCCAAGCACCATGAACCAGCAGTAACTTTCGCAAAAATCTAAACTGCGATATGGCAAAATCAGCGCTACGAGCTGCTTGTAAACCTTCTACACCACTGATACCAACACCAACATGTGCTGCTTGAATCATAGAAACATCATTGGCACCATCACCAATAGCCAATAAAATCGAATTGTCAAATTTTTTTACACATTTCACGACTAATGCCTTTTGAAGTGGCGAAACACGACAGCATACAACTGCTTTACATAATACCGATAAATCGAAAAATAGCTTTTCGATATCTTTTTCCAAAGCAAACGTTAGTGCTTTACCATCGATAATTAAAGCTAAAGGCTACAATTAAAAAAAATAGGCGGATAAGTAAAAGTTTGTGTATCTATCACTTTATTCTTACTTACCTCCATATCTTCACCGCGTTCCATAACTTCATTCACATCTCTCAGCTTTTTTTCTAAAAAGCTTTTTGTCTCCCAGTGGTTGTCTTCATTACAGATGATCAAACTCATATCTTCATTTAAAAGCTTACAGGAGTAACCGATATTTATAGCTGTTTCTTGCCTATCACCAGTTAAGACCCAAACCTTAATCCCAGCTTCTTGTAATGTATGAATTGTATCGGGTACGCCATCTTGAAGTCGATCCTCAATAGCAGTAGCACCTAAAAGGAACAAATCTTTTTCAATAAGTTCAGCGGCTTTATCTAATTCATCAGCGCGATTCACTAAAGTTGTAGCAGCAGCTTCTTGAATTTGAGACCAACGAGCATATTCTTCTTCAGGGATTTCGCGCATAGCAATACATAATGTACGAAGACCTTCCGATGCACAATCTTCCAGTTGAATCAAAGTAGGCTCAATAAAAGGATTTTCAGGTGCGAGCCGTTCCAAAATAACAGTATCAGCACCCTTACAGTATAACTTAATACGTTTATCAGGACCACGCACGATGGCAGACATTCTTTTACGAGTAGAGTTGAATTCACAAATATTCAAAATTTGATATTCTGCCTCTTTGCCGCGAATAGTACAAGTGATTGAGTTGGGTCTACGCGTGTGAAATTTGTAACCCAGAGTGGAGGCACCGGCAACAAGAGCCCCTT
The DNA here is from genome assembly GCF_025094135.1 of Mucor mucedo. Lineage (NCBI taxonomy): Eukaryota > Fungi > Mucoromycota > Mucoromycetes > Mucorales > Mucoraceae > Mucor > Mucor mucedo. The sequence continues at coordinate 79,983 of NW_026252371.1, read as the reverse complement.
CATCAGGAGAAGAGGCTTGATAAATGATTTCATCTGAGTCTTGCTTCTTTTCAGGAATGACGGTGTGGCATACAGCCAATAGGGTAAGAAATTCATTGATCACGTTGGCTGTAGTGTGGGTATTTAAATGTTCCTGTAATTGATCAAAAGTATACTGCAGATTCGGGTCATCAGACCCTTCGCGTGCTTGTTTATCCGGATCAACTTGATCGGCATAGAATAATCCACCAATAGAAACTTGACGGAACTGCATTTCATTACATGTCAAAGTACCAGTCTTATCCGAAAACACAAATTTAACTTGGCCCAATTCTTCAATCAAACTGCTGCTGCGTGCAGTAGCTGGTGTGTCGGTATGTTCGTAATACATGTCCAAGTCACATTCGATGAGATACGACAAGATAAACTTGACAACTTCCATTGTGACCATTAAACTGATTGGGATGAATGAATTGAATAAAATCAAGAATGTCAAAATATCATATCCAAATTCTTGACCACGACTCCAGGTATGAATAGGTAAGTATGAAGCTTGTTCGCCTTTATACATTGTAAATAAGAGCCCACCAATTGCACCCGCAATGCTCATTGCGACCAATATCCAAAAAAGATACATGATATTGCGATTTGTAATTCGTGTCACGTTTGATACCTTGGAGGGTTTCTTACTTGAATTTAACATGAGTTTCGTTTCGTGGCCTGTAAATACAACAATTCCATAAATCCAAGAGGTATTTCTAAGTTGTGCGCCCCTCAATAATAGTTGATTAGGATCTAATGGAATGTCACGATGATTGCTTCCATAAGATGTTAAAGAAAAAGCACCATCATAGTTATACAATCGGTTGTTGGGTTGTTCCGACTTGATGACACCTTGTAGTCTACTCATATCTGCGGGATTCAAAATATCTGCCGTTTGGGGTAAAGCCTGTTTAATTTTTAAATTCACTTCACCGTCCAAATTACTCGTTTCAATGTAACAAAGCCCTTCAGGCTCACTACTACTGATTAAAATAATATCTGCCGGGAAGTTCTCTCCACTTTCTATACGTACAACGTCGCCCACTTTTATATCCTTCCATTTCTTCTCGACAAATTGAGTTCCTTCCAATACTTTCGATTTTTTAGAGTTCAATTCCGCATCTGACCTGTGAACACCCTTAAATAAAGAATTAATCCATTATGATCCTCTTTTCTCATCGTTATTATTATACCCAATCTTCGACAACTTCTTTCACAGCAGTGATAGCTAATACGATGACTAATGGTACAAGGGTGGTCCATCTTGAAGTCGGAGAAATGTCAGGGATTTGCTATGGTAACAGTTAAAAAATCGTAACATTCTGAAATTTGTTTATTACCTGTATACACGATACGAACAAGAAAAAAATATTCGCATATTTTGAAAACTCTTCATACAAGAATCTAGGTAGAAAACTAATAACGCTGTACTTTCCAGTTGTTACCCTATTATGTAAGAATTTTTGTTCGGTGTTTAATTGCTTGTTGTTGACATGAATGATACGAGCACCATTCTCGCCAGGTATCCCAGAAGCGACCGGGCTACGGCCAGCAAAATTATTGTACATGTCTTTTACGGCTTGGCGCCAAGACCGCCTTTCTTTCGTCTTCTTCTTTGCCAGCTGTAAGTTGGCACGTGCGTAGGGTGATGTGGTTTCGGTACCACTGGGCTCATTATTACTATTACTGCTGGGCAAATTATCCTCTGAGTCGTCTAGTTTTGGGTCGTCAAATATATTATCGGCTATACTATATCATTAGGTTTCTAAGCCTTTTTATTGTCTATTTATTGTCTTACCTCTTCTTTCATTGTTCAAATGAGTAGTGTAATTAGGTTGAAAATGGTCAGGTTGTTGACGTGAAGAAGAAGCAACTTGTGCTGGTGACTGAGGAGGACCTTGCTGAAGGTCAATAAGGTCGTTTGCGGGTAGGTCAGACGGAGAATAATGCTGTGTTGTTGTATCCAAGGAATTTCCCTCTTCTGGAGATACAAATGGATTATAAGGAGAATGAACAACATCATTCAAAGGCGTCACCTCTGTCCATTCTGGTGTATTATCCCTAAAGGGATTATAATTTTCACCGCTATTGTTATTGTTAGACGCCACTTTGAATATATTTTACAGGGTTTTTTTATTTTATGCAGGTGTAACAATCCACAAAAAAATAAAATAAAGAAAGAGAAAAAGAAAAAACAAAAAAAAATTCTTTAGGATAAAATGTTAAACCGAGGGTCTTTTAAAGTATCAAACCACCATCTATGCTTAGCACTTGTCCATTGATATAATTTGATTGGGCGATAAATAAAGCGGCTAAAGATACGTCATTAGCATCACCAAATCTTCTTAATGGAATGTTTTCGATTAGTTTCAACTTTGTTTCTTCTGCTATATCCCGTGTCATGTCCGTGTCAATAAATCCTGGCGCAATAGCATTTACCCTTATTTGAGAAGGGCCCAATTCCTTGGCAAGTGACTTTGTAAAGCCGACAAGACCAGCCTTGGAGGCGCTATAAGCACACTGTCCGATATTACCACTGGCCCCAATCACACTTGAGATATTGATAATACATCCCCCTTTTCGCTTTCTTAGCATTGACTTGGCTACATGTTGACTCACTCTCATTGTTCCTAGTAAGTTTGTATTGATGGTATCTTCCAAATCTTGACTTTTCATTTTGATCAACAGTCCATCTCTGGATATGCCTGCTGCATTAATCAAATAATCAATTTGTTGACCTTTCAATAATTCCTTATTTAATATAAGTTAATTGGAGCTAAAAATGTGTATATTTTTTCTACCTTTAAGACTGAATCAATGTCATCTTTATTCGATACATCCATGACGATTCCTACATGTTGATCACTAAACATTTCACGGAATTTCTTTTGCACTAGTTGAACTCGTTCAGAATCACGTCCTATAAGAATAGTACGCGCGCCTTGTTTAGCAAAGATTTCGGCAATACTGAGACCAATGCCTCTCGTCGCCCCTGTGATAATCGCTGTCTTTTGTGCCAAACTCATGTCAATGGAGTAAAAATGGCTGAAAATAAAAAAATAAAAAATAAAATGTGGCGCTTATTCATTGACCCTGCATTGTGCATTCAGATAAATAAAAAACAAACTTGGAGATTCATAGTTTCTTTTTCAGAAAATCAAAAATATTAGTTTTTTCGTTAGATTTTAAAATTCATGAGAGAACATTATCTGTATTAAAAAACCACAGGGATGACTTTGATGGATTATTTACTTTTATAAACTTTTTTTTTTTAGTCTAGAAAAGATAACTGGGGGTTCTCCCATCTCTCAAACTAAAATGAATGTTCAATACTGAAAAGAGCTTTGGTCCAATGAACCAATATCAGGATCTGCATATCAAGAGTTTATAGTTAGAAAAAGTGTTAAAGTCGATGAATTAGTAAACATACCATCTTTGAACCGCTTAATATAGAGTATCGATTTTGTAGGTCCAGAGGAAACTTGAAGTGATCAACTTTGAATTGTGATGTTTCTGTCATTGTAGTTATGCCGTTGTCGGTTACTGAGAAAGTTGAATCATTCAAAGTAAGCCTGCCATCAAGAACAATGATTTTGACTTTTTCGTGACACAAATAATTTTCCCGGGTAATCTTGATTCTATTTGTAGATGTTTGACCTTTGGTTGTTACTGATCTTTTGCTTGAAGTTGATAGCCGATTCAAAAATTTCCTTGTCTGATAAAGTTCTTGTCGAGCCTTTGATAAAGCTGTCTTTATAATCTGTATTTGCGCATTGTAATTGACTTTTCTTTCTTTCTGCGTCCTTATACAATTATATAATTGTTCATTAAGAAGAGCATGTGCTTCTGTAAATACACCAGTATTCTTATGTATCCACGCATTTTTTGATCCTCGGGTATTATCAAGTAATAGAAAGTTCTTTCTGTTTAATAGTTCCTTTTCAGCTGATTTGTTAATGACTTCACCTCGGTTTCCAAAATTCGAGCTTTATCAGTTGCATCATCTTTAGATTTATACTCAACATCAACTGTACCTACTAGGTTGCTAGATTGAGGGTACGCTTTTTTAGGTGTGTCAGCAGGTCCACTTGTATAAGATGGTGGTGTATTCTTGCTCAAATTTCCAACCAGATAGACAGTTTTTAAACCTGGCAAAAGAACCATAGAGTGCGCAAAATCAAGACCATAAGACGAAGAAACCCTTTGTATTGTTGATATTTCAAAAAAGGAGCTAAAAAGAGCATCCTAATTTTCTGTGGCCGGTTGCCTTGACACCAACACTTGGTCGTCAAACCCATAAAACGTCTAGGTTTTTATATCTTTTGGATGAAGAAAACAAAGAGGGAGCATCGATCTTCAATGCATTTTAGTTTACCGGGCATAGTAAGTGGAGTTACCTATACTGTAAACCTTGAGTATCCACAAGCACGCAAAACTTGGTTTGCCATCAAAACAAACGGAATTTGTCAAGGCATCAATGACTAGTCTTTTTTTGGGGGAACATAAGGCATCAAAAATTTGCAAATAAGAATACATGTCTGAAGCTCCATCGTCTGTATATCGATACATGAATTTTTTACTTGTCTTTCGGCTATTACCTTCCCATGATTTTGAAAAATAACGTTTCTCATTACCGAAACTAGTGATCTTATTCGTCTTCTAGATGCATCGGTTGTGACATCAAGGGACCCGTCTTCCATCTCTAACAACTGCTGTTCGGCATTGAAGTCATTTTCCGCAATCGTCTCCAGTCTTTGTTGGTACCCCTCCTCAATCTACTCGGAGGCTTTCCTTTTGGCAACATTAGTTAGCGGCAGCTTCATTTATCTAAAAATTACAAAATGATTAGAATAAGTTTTGATTTTAAGACAGTGAAATGATAATTATCTGTATATTCTACATACTTTTGTTCGAATTTTGTTTCGTATGTATTGATTTGAATTTGACAGCTGTTGGCACATATTTTCCAATTTGTCGCAGTTTTCAGTATCGGCCCGTGCCTTTTCAAGATATTTGTTGTCTCTTCTTCTAGATGCATTTTTGAATAATGCTAATCCTTTGTGAAGGATAGCTCTCACATACACATTTGACTTGTTACTTGAGGTTTTTTGTTTTTTTCTTTTGCTTGTTTCCTTTGTATTTTTTTAAGCTTTGCATCTCTTTGTGGAGCTAGACGAACAGTAAGTAAAGTTTTTAAAAGGTTTGTAAATAGCTTGTTGAAACGGTTCTTGTTGTTCCACATATTCATAAAATTTGTCGAAAAGCTTGACAAAGCAATCTTCATTGCATAGACATACAAGAGAAGCACATTTTCGTTTTGACGACCCAAAATATCAACAAAAGCTTTATGTATTGGCTTTCGAGTCAATGTATATGCTAGTGTATCTCTTTGACCAAAATAAGTGGAATTAATCAGTTTAAAATGACTCGTGTTAAATAAATTTCGGTATTCTTTGTTAAAGTGCAAGCTCGAACAGGTTAGACTTTTGGATGAAGTGGCCTTAAATAAAAGTTACATTATACGCATACAATAGGGCACTTATCCGGGTTCTTCAATATGATAAAACACTTTCCTTCTATCCACTTTAGCAATATGCTCATTTAATGATTACAGATATATTTCTCTTTCGATTATTTCGTTTGTAAACTATGCATGGAAAATTAATTGATTTTAAGCGATTATTTATTCCGTCGATGATTGAAATTTTATTCTAAGCAAATCACTTTTTCCGGGATCAATCGATTCACATCTGTTTGCGGTACTTTGTTAGGCAGCGTATTTTAACCGCTCAATACACGGTTGATAATGATCGATCATTTCCCTTTTACCGCTGGTTTTGGACAATTTTCTACCATATTTATGTTCTGTGTGATGACATTTAGACACCAACATCATTAGTCTGAATTTTAAGTGTCAAAACTATACACAACAGCTACAGTTTAATCCGGAGGAGCCATAAACCGATGGGTGGCTGCAGCCTTAATGTAATCCATATCCGGCGAAAATTAGAGCATGTCTTTCTACTATTTAACCTTTATTTATAAAAGGAATATCTGCAGATTAAATAAACAATGTTATACAAACTTTACAAATCATGTTTGATTTGAATCTAAATTCTCCTGGTGTGCACTTATAAATAGTTTATCAGTTTTACAGCAAAATCAGCATTCCGGCTTCCATCACACTTGAAATACTCTAATCATGTATTAGTCTTTTTGATATACAAAAACTGATCAGAATTTTTTTATGCATTTTTTTCACGCTAATGGTTTTAAAGTCTAAACTAGAGTTTTATTTTATTTTAAGTTAATTCTCAATCTTTACTTGTCTTCTTGCTCTGACCTTGTTCATTGGCTCTACAGCTGCCAAGAAGTTTACTGCGATTCCAAAAGCAGCCATGGCTATAGAACCATACCACATACGGTTGTAGCTGTGCGTCTTATCATACACAACACCGCCGATATATGCGCCCATGAATGATCCGATCTGATGACCCACAAACGTAATTGAGGTAAGTGTACCCAAGTATTTATGACCAAACACATCACCAACAAATTTAGTTGTAGGTGGAACAGTTGACAACCAAAGAAACTATACAATATAAAGTAAGCGACTAAAGCCTGGCTTTTCTTACAAGAACACATAGACTTACGCCAAAAAAGACAGAGAATACCATGACTGTTGTTACGGAGATAGGAATAAACACAATTATGACAATAAGAATAGCTCTTAAACCATAAATACCCATCAATACGTATTTAGGAAGAAAAATTGTAGAGAGATACCCAGTGGAAATAGTACCAACCATAGACCCAAGGCCAAGAATCGAGATTGTCCACGCTACAATTCAAAGTTAAGTAAGATTGAAACATGATACTTAAGAAATGACATACCAGCCAAAGAAGAATTAATTCCATTGTCTTGCTAATGTAAATGACAATTTAAAAAGGTAAACATTTCTTAGCTTATATTGTAAGAGTATACGTACTAAGTAAGCAGGTAAATGTGTAGATAAGAACGCGATATGAAAACCGCAAACTGAAAATCCTAAAGTAATAAAGATAAACGTGGAGGAAGTAAAGGCTTCTTTGAGTGCGGTTTTAATATCAGGGGCTGAAATATCCTCTAGAGGACGGTATTGCACCTCTTCTTGTTGAGACACTTCAGCTTGATTGATGTCTTGTTTTTTCTCATCGATAACAATCTCTTCTTCATCATTTTTTTGTGGTAAGGCAGGGATCGGAGGTAACGTCTGTAAATAGTAAGCCAATGGAGAAAGGGCAACCATGAAGACACCTAATATAAATAAATTAAAATCAAACTCCAAGAGTATGTAAATCCGAAATCCCGGAATAACAGAAAGTAAACAATGTAATCCCGTAAAAACGGAGAGGTAAGCATTGTAAGTGTAACAAAAAGACGTACCAAACACTATAAATGTCATTCTCCAACCAATGGAGGTCAAGAATGCTCTAGCAATAGGCAAAAAACAGCATTGACCGAAACTTCCAAAACTGGACACGATACCAAAAGCAATACTTTGATGTTTGGATCCTTGTGGAAATCTTCTACCCACCGATGCTAAGACATTTGGAAACGAATTTCCACCTGCACTGATACCAATCACTGCACCCATAGCAAAAACAAACAAACCTGCTGACTTTCCAGATGCGTATAGAATAAAGCATCCCACGGCATAAATAATTGATGACACAAAAATTGTTTTACCAAATCCGACCTTTCTTTCAGCTAAAAATACCAAAAAAGGTTGTGAAAACCCCCAAAGCAGTTGTAAAAGTGCAGCTGCAATAGAATATGTTGATCTGTGCCAGCCCGTCTCTGTAGTAATGGGAATCAAGAACACTCCAAATGTCTGTCGTATTCCAAAACTAACCCATAAGATAGCACAACCAGCAACACAAGCCATGACTGGTGAGCGAATCAACCTTTGGTTTAAAGACATCGGCTCGTTTTGTTCCTGCATTTTTAAATGTTGATAAAGAGAAGAAAAACAAAATAGCGTTAAAAATCCTTCTAAGTTAAATAGTAGGCAATAGTCACACAAACAATACTTTTGTGACTTAAAACAGAACAACTCAATACAAACGGTATAATTACGCCAGATTGAGTCATAACATATGGCAGATTATTGTGACCACAAGGTTTTTATAAATTACAGAAAATAAAACTTTATGTATTAGTCATTATGAAAGAGTTAGCTTATAATCCTCTTCGTCTAAAGTTGATTGGATCTTCGCCGGCAAAGAAATTGGCTACGACCGCAAATACGGCCAGCGCTAAAGAGGCGTACCATAGGGACATATAACTATGTGTTTTATCAAATATGAGGCCGCCTACATATGCACCAAGGAATGCACCAATCTGATGCCCTATGAAAGCAATCGATGTTAATGTTCCCAAATAGCGATGTCCAAAGACATCACCAATAAATTTGGTAGTGAGAGGCACTGTTGATAACCAAAAGAACTAAATGAAAAAATATTAGACGTCTTATCGCCTATTATTATTATTGGTACCTACACCAAATAGACAAGAGAATATCATGACAGTTGTCATTGAGATTGGAATAAAGATAAAAATGATAAAAAGAATAGCACGTATCAGGTAGAGTAGTGTCAAACAAAGTCGAGGACTGAGGTAGTTTGTTATAAACCCTGTGGCTATAGATCCTATCACTGATCCAGCGCCCAAAATTGACATAGTCCAAGCTAAAAAAAAAACAAGCTTAAATGTTAGATCTTCCAAAGCAAATAGACTTGTATTTTTTTACCCGCCAATGAAGGATCGATGCCTTGATCTTGCTACATGTCAGTTGTAAAATGTTAGAAAGATATATATATATAAAATCGTTAGTCTTAGTTGAGTTTACCAGATAAGCAGGTAAATGTGTTGCCAAAAATGATACATGAAATCCACAGACGCTGAAACCTAAACAGATCATAATAAAAATGGGTGAAGCGAATGCTTCCTTCAGTGCAGTTTTAATGTCTGGTGCTGAAAAGGTATCTTCCGTAATTGGCTCTTCGGGTTTGATTTTATTGTTTTCTTCTACTTGTATAACTACTTTCTTGTCCTCAAGAAGCTCCTCTTTCTCAACAATAGCTGCTGGTAAAGGAGGTTTTGCAGGAACTGATTGCAAAAAGAAACACAAAGGAAGTACTACAACCATGATACTACCTAAAATGGAACTTTAATGGTTACCAAAAGTGACTTTTGACCAAACAAAAAACATTTTTAATCTTTTTACCGAGTACGACAAAGGACAATTGCCAATCAATAGCTACTACCATAACTCTTGCAATAGGTAAAAAAACTACTTGTCCGAAGCTTCCCGAACTAGAAACCAAACCAAAGGCTATCGCTTGTTGTTTTGATTGTTGAGGAAATCTTCTTCCGATGGTGGCCAAAATGACTGGAAACGAGTTACCAGCAGCTGAAATTCCAACAATAACTGCGTAGGCAAAAATGAATAATCCTGACGACTTGTTGGAGGCGTATAATATAAACAGTCCTGCAGCATAACATGCACTGGCAAAGAAGATACATTTACCAAATCCCCATTTTCTTTCAGCAAAGTATACAACAAATGGTTGAGATAGACCCCAGAATAATTGAAATAAACCGGCAGCAATTGAAACTGTAGACCGATCCCACCCTGTACTTTTTGTTACCGGGATCAAGAACACACCAAATGTTTGTCTTATTCCAAAGCTGCAAAATAGAATGACTGAACCAGCAATACATGCTACAATTTGTGAATTCAGTAAACGTTCCTTCAGTGGCCTTTTTGCGTCACTATTCGTAATCGGATTATCGTCCATTAAACGTGGGGAAAAAGTAAAAAGAAAGAAAATAAGGTTAAATATACCAAAAAAAAAACTTTCTTCTTATAGTCGCTCATATCGAAGTCCGCATGTGTCTAAATCTAAATCTTTTCCCTAATTCACTATTCTGCACTAGAGTCAGATATAATATTCGTGAGCAAAAGAAATGCTTGAATGATATAAAGAAAACCTGACGGCATTAAGTTTATTTCTGCATGAACTAAATTTAGTTCTCTGCTTTCCGATTCAAAAGAAATATGCTCACGTCAAACTCTGGAGATCTAGGGGACGTATTTAGCACGCATTTTTACTTGGTCATTCTTTTCTAAAATTTCAATTACTTTGATCTTTTTTTCAGGTCTTGATATTTTTATTTTTGGGATCCATTGCAACTAGACGATTCATCGTTTCTTTGTTTGCTAAAATGATGTCGCAGGGTAAAATGTGTCGCGATTTTTATTGTATTTGTAAGTCGTGTAACCTTTGTTTTCCCAGGCTTATTTTGTAGATCACCGGATGATGCGTTTTTCTTGGAAATAAGTTATGACCAACTATAAATTTTTAAAAAACTATTAAAGAATCAAGTAACAACATTATCCAATGAACAATAGTAAACTACTTCAAGTAAAATTTGTCACCATTGGAAAACTATAAACATTGAAACCAAGGAATCTCCAATGATTGGCTGACATGTGCCTGATTTTTTTTTTTTTTTTTTTTTTTTTTTTTTTTGCTAATCTAGACCTTATTATGTTGACTTATCGGAGCAAACCAACAATAAATCCAAAAAAAAAAAAAACCGTTCCGAGCCGCAAAAAATTATGAAAATCTTTTTTATTGCCACCATTTGCATGAACAAATAGGCTTTGATGTTCCAATGAAATCACGCCCGAAATGGTAATATTGAAACTGCGCCCGGGAAGGAGGGAAAAGGTCAATTGTACTCTTGTGTGCGTGGTGCTTTATTATAATCGTATGTAGTATCTGTCAAGTAACGATGATTATGGTTTTAAAATAGACAAGATCATATTGTATAATGTCTGATGTCATGTATATACAGAGTTTGCGGCTATTTAAACAATAACAACAACAGCAATAAGTATTAAAGGTGTAACCACAAACTAGAATAAAAAAGGGCGCATGTGATTACTTTTTAAGCTAAAGATCTGAAAAGGAAAGTCATAACAACATAAAAAAAAGATAATCTTTTTCTTGCTTTCTTCTTCTCTTTTTACCTTTATTTTCTTTTTCCTTGCACCTTTCTTCCCGTTTCTAGACGACCGCGATAGATAACCAAAATGGCACAACCCCAACCACAACCAGCAGTGACACAACAGGGACCGGGTTCACCTACTTTACAAAACACGCAAGCACAACAACAAGCACAACAGATACAACAACAGCAACAACATCAACAACAGCAACAGATGCAAGGACTCTATCCGGGGTTTATGGGAGAACAACCTGGAATTTTGGATAACCTGAAACGTAAGATCCGAGAAGCCGCTGGTTACAACAGAATGATTGAACCGATGACGATGGCTCGGTATGGCGGAGGAGTGGGAGGTGGAGGTATGATGGGTGGAGGAATGATGATGCCAAATCCTTCCATGTATTCTCATATGATGCCGAATGCCGGTATGATGGGTGGTATGGACGAAATGATGCAACAGCAACACCAACAACAACAACTACTACAATTACAACAATTACCTCCGCAACAACAACAGGCTATTATGATGGCCATGATGATGATGATGGGCGGTGGTGGTGCTGGTGGTGGTGCTAACATGATGGGCGGTGGTGCCAATATGATGGGTGCTGGCGCGAATATGATGGGTGGCGGCTTACAACAACAATTACAGCAAAATCCAATGCTTGCAAACCTATTAATGAGCTCTGCGGGAGGGATGGGTGGTATGAACGGTCTTGGTGGGATGGGTGGTATGAACAGTATGACTGGCATGAACGGCATGGGTGGTTTGGCTGGCATGGGCGGCATGGGTGGAATGAATGGTATGACTGGTATGGGTGGGATGGGCGGTATGGCTGGCATAGGTGGGATAGGTGGTATGACAGGTGCATTGACACCAGGTACCTCAATTATGCCGAATTCGCTTGGAAGTAGTAGTAACATGTTACAACAACAACAAATGATGGCCATGTCAAATCCTTATCAACAACAGCAAATGATGGGCTATCAGGGAGGTAATGGTTACGGTCAATCGCAACAGATGATGGCATATCCTGGCGGAGGTGCATATGGTGGTGGAGGTGGCGGTGGTTATGGTGGCTACTCAGGTCAGCATGGATATGAACAACCGTCAAATTATTATTACGGAAATGGATCATCGCCATATGGTGCAGCAGGCGGATACGGACGAGGAGGAGGTGGAGGTATGGATCCATACAGTAGCTACCAAGACCCATACGATACATACGGACCAAAAAGAGCGGGATACTTCTAAATTCTCTTCATACTTTATCTTTTATCATACCTTTTACAATTACTATTTCTCAATAATTAAACCCCCAATATCGTTTATCACAGCCCCTCATCATCACTGTATAATTAAAACTCCACAAGGTACAAAGGTTAAAAAAGAGCATCAAGATGACGTGCAACAGGCCAACGGAACACAAGTTGCCACAAACCAACTATTTTTTTTTCCCTTTTTTGTTACTTCTCCTTCATCTCTCCTATTTTAATTAAGAAGCATGGATAATCAATTAATTAAAACTGGTAAAAGACAAAACTAATCAAGACAAAAAATAAAAAACTCAATAGTTTATGTGTAGTCAACAAGTTACAGGATGCTTTTGCAACTGTAGGAGTTCATAACCCAGTGGACTTACCCCAAATTGCTGTAATTGGGTCTCAATCCAGTGGTAAAAGTTCAGTCCTGGAAAACATTGTGGGTCGAGATTTTTTACCGCGAGGAACCGGTATTGTCACCCGTAGACCTCTTGTAAAGTATTCATTTATGAAAAAAAGGGCATTCTCCATCTTGTTTATTCATTATTGACTTTTGTACTAGATTCTTCAATTAATCAACCGAGCAGCACCAACTACCTCAAGTTCGCCTACGAGTGAGAAAGACAATGTATCCAGTGATGCTCAAGAAAATCCAGACGAGTGGGGAGAATTTTTACATTTGCCAGGTCAAAAGTTTTATAACTTCAACAAAATTAGAGAAGAGATTGTAAAGGATACCGAGTTAAAGACGGGTAAAAATGTTGGTATCTCTCCTCAACCCATTAATCTTCGTATTTTCTCTCCCAATGTCTTGACCTTAACCTTGATTGATTTGCCTGGTTTGACTAAAGTACCCGTTGGTGATCAACCCAAAGATATTGAAAAGCAAATTCGCGATATGATTCTCAAATACATTACCAAGCCAAATGCTATTATCTTGGCAGTAACTGGCGCTAATACCGATTTAGCCAACTCAGATGGTTTGAAGTTGGCACGAGATGTGGACCCTGAGGGTCTGCGCACTATCGGTGTATTAACAAAGGTTGACTTGATGGATCAGGGTACTGATGTCATTGATATCTTGGCCGGTAGAGTTATTCCTCTTCGATTAGGCTATGTCCCTGTTGTTAATCGTGGTCAACGTGATATCGACCAAAAGAAGTCCATCAACAAGGCTTTGGATTCTGAGCGTGAATATTTCGAAAATCATGCTTCTTACAGAAGTAAAGCTCAGTACTGCGGTACCCCTTTCTTGGCACGTAAATTAAATATGATCTTGATGCATCATATTCGTAATACCCTTCCTGAAATTAAGGCCAAAATACAGGCTGCCTTACAAAAATACCAACAAGAGTTGTTACAATTGGGTGATCCTTTAAGTGACGGTTCCAACTCTGGTCAAGCTAATTTGGTCTTGAACATCATTACCGAATTCTGTACAGAGTTTAGAACAATCATTGATGGTAATTCCAATGATTTGACAAGTTTTGAATTATCCGGTGGTGCTAGAATCAGTTTTGTCTTTCATGAGTTATATTCGAACGGTGTCAAGAGCGTCGATCCTTTAGAACAAATTAAGGATGTGGATATTCGTACCATTCTTTACAACTCTTCTGTAAGTAATTTTATTCATAAAAAGAATTAAGAAAAGAAACTTACCGCGTGATTCTAGGGTTCCTCTCCTGCTCTTTTCGTAGCAACCACAGCTTTTGAAGTTATCATTAAGCAACAAATTAAGCGTTTAGAAGAACCCAGTGTTAAATGTATCAACATGGTCTATGATGAGCTGGTTCGTATCTTGAGTCAATTGTTGAACAAGCAATTCTTCAAGCGTTTCCCTGCCCTTAAAGAGAGATTTTATCAAGTGGTTTTATCCTTCTTCAAAAAGGCATTGAACCCTACTAGCAAGCTTGTAACTGACCTCGTTGCGTAAGTAATTGTTATAAAAAAAAAACTGGGCAACCTCTAGTAAGTCTCTAACATGAATTGAATAGAATGGAAGCTTGTTATATCAATACAGCCCATCCCGACTTTTTAAGTGGCCACCAAGCAATCGCCATTGTAAATGAGCAATTACAAGCTAAAAACCAACCTGCTCAAATTACCGATAAACAACATAATAACAATACCAACAACAACAATAACAGACAGCAACAATTAGCTGCACTCCAAACTACCAACACTTCCAGTGCTTCTAGCATTGATTCCAGTAATGATACCAGTGGTTCATTCTTTGGTAGTTTCTTTGCCGGTCCTAAAAAGACCAAGAAGAGCGTCGGAGGAATGATGGAGGCTGTAAGTGTTTCTTCTTTTTTTTTTAATCGTGAAAATTAATTTTTTTATTTTCAACAATAGCCACCTGCCACTTTAAAGGCTATGGGGGCTCTATCCGAGCGTGAATTTATGGAGACCGAAGTCATTAGTAAGTGTTTGGTGTCAGGATAAAAAGAGAGTGAAAGAGAAGCTGATGCATGCATTCAATTTAGAACTTTTGATTCAATCCTATTACAACATTGTTAAGCGTACTATGATTGATATGGTTCCTAAAGCCATCATGTTAAACTTAGTCAGCCATGCCAAGGAGGAGCTCCAAAGAGAATTGTTATCCGAATTATACAAGGCAGATGTTTTGGCTGATTTATTGCAAGAATCTGAATTCACTCAACAAAGAAGAAAGGAGTGTAAGAAGATGATTGAGGCTTTGCAAAAAGCTGATGAGATTGTTGGCTCTGTTTAAATACCCTTATTAAATTAATATTAAATAAACAAAAAAAACACTATGTCTCACATAAAAAAGAATATCTTCACCTCTTATTGATCTATCAATGGATTGGATGTAGAAATCACTGGAATAACCCGTATATGTAAATGATTAGTTTAAAATCAGAGTCATCATATTCTACTGTGATGATGATCACATCTGACAATTGAATGAAAGTTTATCTTCCGTAAACATGCAGCTATTAAAGCTATTGCTACCACTCAATTCTAGCATTTTTGAGAGCAGGTGGATTTGCCCATCTGGCTGGCACAACTTGATCTTCTAGCAATATTTGGTATCTTAAGCTTAACAAGCACAGTGGGTGGAGGCGTCTTTGCATCGTGTGGTGTCTTACAAGTGATATATGGGTCAATTTATCATCCATAATAATAATATGCTATTTGAAAAGAGCCAATTTTTTTTTACAGATTATCTTTTTCCTCTTAATAGATCATACGTGCTTATTAACAAGTTAGGTATGACCTTCTCGTCCGACCTTCTTGGAGCTGTTCTTCAATGCTAGTCAAAGGTTTTCCTATTACTTTATTCTTGGACTTTCAGTAGGGTATCCACAGCGGAGGCGCTAAAATGTATTGTTTTCCATATTTGGAACCCGGCGATAGATCTTTGGTCCACAATGGCGGTTCCGAATAAAGTCTTTTTTTTTTAATTTAGTATGTGTGTTTATGGAAATATTCTCTGTAATTTTTGTTGGAATTAATAGGAGTATTAGGTGATTGATTTCAACAACGATTTCATAATTTTTTAAGACACATTTGACTACAAGTTTAGACAATGTTAACTTTTTTTGAGACGATTTGTTCTTTTTTTTTTAAGACAATTGTTTTATTGTTTTATGTATTGTGTTACTGTTTGTTAGGTGCTTTTTGAGATGTTAGTTATTTCAAGCCAAGTTCCTTTTGAAGACACCTCTCCCAATAGGTTTCAGCATGTTTTATCCAGTCATTACAGTCAGCAATAGTGACTTGTGTACAAACTTCTGGACATTTTTTCTCAAATTTCTAACGTCGCGAGGCAAATTCTGAATGGTTAAATAAATTCCACCACAGCTATATACGCTGTTTGTATACAATATACGTGGTGTAAGCATTTCAGATTTATTAAGAGGATTTCTTCTGATATTTTTCTCGACTTCGGACCAACATTCTTTAATCGGGTTTAAAAAAATCTGGACAGTGAGATACTTGGAGACCATCAAAATGCTCACTTAAATTTTGTTTAGCTTCCTCAAGAGTGATTGAAGGATTCGTGTCAATAAGTCGATCAAAAATGCTGTATACTCTGGTAAAAGCTTGTTTGGGGAACGCTTGACTTGTTTTTACGCTCTACCTGACAGTACTGATCCACAGCCAGCATTAAACTCGTTTAAAAGCTTGTACGCACTACTGTGAAGAATAACCGCATTGTTCAGCTGATTTCGATACTGTAAGTTTCTCTTCTTGAATCAACTTAATAAATCGTTCGATCTGATCTTGGCCGTACTTTTTATTCTTTTGAGGAGGAGCAACGGTTACCTTTTGAAATGTTTCAGTCAAGGAGTCCATGACTTCCTTCATTTCGATGCTTTTGGGCAATGTCATTAGTTGGGACAGACTTGTGATAAAACACTATGGAATAGTTGATAGCTGCTCTAATCCCTCCCATGTAATTTATAAAAATAGTAAACATGTAATATGTCTATTGTTAAAAGAAATGTATTATATGACATACCTTTTATAATTGCCTTGTATCTTTATCAACGGGATATAGAGATAACAACCTTGCCTTAATATACGCGGAAAAGAAGCAGACTAAGCCCCTTTGCCATATACAAAAGGCAATGTTTAAATAAAGTGTTCTCTTCTTGGATCACCCAAGAAGGACCGTTGCCAGCCTGCATTTAATAAAACATGAAAAGCGTATCCGAAAGACGCTATGCTCTGGAACAGCTGATTGTTATTCTTATACCTGCCATGAAATTTGTTAAGACTTTTTTTTTTCAAACGTATTTTTTAGAATCACGTGATGGTCTACACGTTGATTGACTTGCCATATCATCTAAACTTCATAGGATGATCGATTTCTGTTTTCCATAAAATCTGCTTCACTGTCATTACAAGCTACTACTGGAATGCAGATAGACAATTACCAAGCTCTGACTTGCTTGGGAGGTTTTTGCAAGTGTTTCTATTTTAAGTAAAGGCTCAAACATTATGGATGATAAAATAGACAAATGAAATCATCCTGACATAAGCTTGTTTGTCTATAAATAAAGTTGGTTCACACACTTTATTCTTTTCCTTTTCTTTTCGCTTAACATACTTCTTTTATCGTATGAAAGTGACCGATCGCGTAAAAAGGTTTGTTTAGTAGTGACTCTTGTTTCTTTGAAAAGAAGCTAAATTGAAAAACATATATAGTGATATTGCGGCTGCGGCTAGTCTTTGCTATAGGAGGGCGACCTCCTAGGCAAGGTTCTTGAGTTTTGGAACTCACAAACTGTGAATAACAGGAGTTGCACTGCGAATGGCTTCATTCATACTGGCCTGCTGTTTTTGACCAGAATTGATGTAAGTGGCATATAAAAAATCGTTTGAAAAAAATACGGAGGTCTAGACATTTCCTTATTTTTCGCATGACTTTTGAGCAAATACATTTTTTTTATAGAAATAAAAACGCTTTTCTTATTAAAAAAACACTTTCACCACTACAGGACAACATGCAATCGAATATTGACTGGATACTATCTAATTGGAAAGAAGATACAGTTTTTCCTGATCTAGCATTTGCCCAGAATTCAGGGTGCGAAAATATGTCTTCCTGCGTAATAGCATTTGAACAAGCCGTAATTGCTATTGGTGGGTACAATATCAAGAAGTGCCGGCCTCAAAAGAACTGTATTCTATGGGCCAGGAAAATACAGGCTAAAGCTAAAGAGGTAATTAGGGAGTTTTATACTTTGAATTAATTTGCTTTTTAGTTGATAATACTGATAAAGTTGAACACATAATAGACACTCGGTACAATTTTGGTGAGGAGATTCTTTTACGTTAAAACAAGGGAGCATCATATGACGACCAAGAAGTGCCTCGAGGTGCAGCTGAAGAAACGAACAACAGAGGCGGAACTCTCCATGCCTGAGGGCAACTTATCCAGCAGCAACAGCGTAGCAGAAGCACCTTCTTCCAGCGACAACAACAACAATGGCAACATTAGGGCAGCAGCACCCTCACTCAATAGTAGCGGCAGTGTGTTAGAAGTAGAACCCTCATCTTTCAGTACAAGCGCCAATTCATCATCAGCAGAACCATCACCGCCCATCAGTGATGGAGAGCCGATGTTCGAAAGTATGTTTGGGAAACTAGATCCTGCTAAAAAATGGATTTTATCTACTGGAAAATGCGTAGATAACGAGCTATATATGTTTGGCTTACAATGTACTCATGATCATCCAAGTAAATCTCTAATCATGGATCCTGATGATTCTAATTATACCAAATACAACGTGCTCACGCCAGCAGAGTTAGAAGAAATACGAACGTATAACGAAAAAAAGCTTCCGTTGATGACTTCTGATTTAAAAAATCACCTTTTAGCCTTTAACAAAAGCAATGCCAAAGATATTCGTAATGTTTTTAAAGCTAACAACACGTTTGATGATAAGTTTGATTCAGACGAAGACTGGATTAATTGTACAATGTATTCAATACTCAGACAATACGAAGCAGGAAATATGATGAAGCCTCACGGTGAATCATGGTTTCAATCTCATATATGGTCAATGATAGAAAATGCTTTTGATGCTCTCAAAGATATCGATTCTGTAGTTGGTGAATCTGTTAGCCATGCGAGTCGAAAGAGAAAAAATGCCAATAGACATATTTCATCACTTGGAAAAATGGATCCTGTTCAATTTGGCCATAGACTGGATATGATCTTTAGACAAAATGTAGCTGAACAATCTGAAACTATAGAATTTGGTGGCAGTGAAGCAGGGATCAAAGACAGTGGTGGTTGGGGCACAAAATATTTATATGAAAGAATGTATAAGCTTCCATGTGCACTCAAGTATATGCTGGACAGTCTTTATGAGAATATGCCGAACGCTTACCATCTGCAATATAATCAGCTAAGGACAGTCGGATTTATACACAGCGGCCTCAAAAGTCAGATGATTACTTTGTATAGACCTACAATGTATGTTTCTCGTGTGACCTCTTACAAATCCATCAGTATTGGTACTCAAATCTCTCAATTCAATTCTTTGATCCCTGCGATCTACTCCACCTGGGCCTGCCGTGAAATTGTTGTTGAGGTTATGAATACGATAATGTCATTAGAGAATAACTTTCTGGATTTGGATACTTGTTTATTGAATATACCTCCTCCTGCAATACCGGTAACAAGTAGCTCGACAGAAACAACCGCCACCTCAAAAAAATCATCAAAGAAAATGAAAATCCAAGACAAATGAATTTTTTAGGCGTGCGTGGGTCATATTAGCTTAGTTCATTTGATATAAAGTGTGGTGACCTAGCAAGGCTATAGTCATATTAGAGCTAACAAAGATTTATCCATGCTTACACCACGTATTCCAGAAGTTTGTACACAGGTCACTATTGCTGACTGTAATGACTGGATAAAACATGCTGAAACCTATCGGGAAAGGTGTCTTCAAAAGGAGCTTGACTTGAAATAACTAACATCTCAAAAAGCACCTAACAAACAGTAACAAAATACATAAAACAATAAAAGTTCATAGCAACTCCGCTGTGGGCAACTTTTTAGCTACAATACATCCTGCTACTTGTTCAAAGAATTCATTGTAAATTTTGATTTTGGATTTTTGGTCCTTATTGACGTTATGTAGATGAGGCCAGCAATACTCGATTCCACTTAAGGCCTTTTTCCTTTTTTAAAAAAAAACTTGGTTTCCTCTGGTCCTCTTCTTTTTGTCAAGATTTCTCGTTATTCGTGTAATCATAAAAAAGTCAATGGGATGTAACTGAAACTCCTAATTAGTGCACATACAACTATAAATAATATTTTGAATTCTTGTGGCAAAAGAAACAGTGTAAATGAACTTTAATTAAGAAAACTTACAAATGCTCGCCCCTCCGACTAAATTTGTTGTACTCTGGTGCAGAAAACGTTTTCCAAATAAGGGTAAGCCTGCACTCAAAAATAGACACTTGTGTAAAAAATGCGGGGAGCTTCGTCTGTCTTTTGAATCACCTTTTTATTGTTTTCGTTTCAAGGTGATACGAATTAAACTTAATCTGATTATCCTTGATTTCTAAATATCACTATGGTTTATAATGAAAAAAAATCGTCGCCTAGTACATCCAACTGCATAATCATCATTAAAACGATTCAAATAGAAATGGTATAGATGTACGTCTGTCCGATACTACTGTATAACAAGATTTTTAAATTCTTCCCCAGCCTCATCACTTTGTATTAAAAGCTCGATAATAAAATTCCTAATCCATCCTTATCAAGATCTAAATATTGGCCAGGTAGTCCAGTGGAAATAATCATCCTTTTTAAAAAAAGGAGAGGCTACAGTTGAATGAGATTCTGCATATTTAAAATGTAAACAAGTTTGCTGTGGGTCGACCCATGTATGTGTCACACTGAGGTTATCTCTCCCATTTGTGGAGCGAATGTCCGTAGATAATCGTGCTACGTAACAAAAATCAGGGTTGAAGAGAGTATCGTATTACACGCTTGAACAACATTGTTGTTATACTTTTGACAATGATGATTCTTAAAAAGATGAAAATAAAACCAAAAGCTTGCCAGTAAACTTTAAATATGCAACAAAAAGTACGTCTTTTTAAAAGAAAGAAAATTTAACATTGTGTGTCACCACCAACGTTAAACTTGATGATCAGAAATCTATTTTTACATTTTACTGAATAAAATTCATGAATTCAGTCACCAAAAAAATACACAAAGCTCAACAAATAGTCTACCACATTAAATTTTATTCTTAGAGTTCTAACTAGACGGTTACTGACTCTTAAGCATGACTTTTTTTTTTTTTTTTTTTTTTTTTTTTTTTTGGTGCAATACGTAAAGTGCCTTGTCTAGGACTGGAATTAATAGCGGAAGATATTTTGTAACCTTAAATCTTCAAGTTAATTATAGCATCTTAAAAAAATATATTTAGTCCTATGTAAATAAGCTGTCATACAAAATGACTTAATGCGCAGAAATCATACCGAAAATTGTTTACAGTTGCAAAAGAACAACAAATTCCTTGAAAACATTCAGGGTTTTTTTGTTTCTTCTCCATGATACTTCTCCATGATAATTCAAGTTGAATCACAAAGGTGTAATTAGGTTAGACCGTATAAATTAGGTAGCTAAGCCAAATTATATAGAGTTTCCTGTACTACAAAGACAATGTTAAACGCATCGCATCAGTCAACTCCTTTTTTTTTTCCTTTTTCTACTCTTTTCGTTTCGATATTGAAAATATTCTTAGTATGAAATATACACCTACCATTCTTTTTTCAGTAACGCTTCTCGGGGTTTCATTGGCTGCTGAAACTATGGTTTCACGATCTTTTCCATGTAAAATGAAATCCCCTTTTTTAGCATCCTATCACCGTCTAATTCAGATCAAACTCTACTAACACGCTGATCTGTATTTCTTAGCTTGTGCATACGTGGGTGGACAAATTTATTGTTTTGGCGGTGACACCTATAGCGATTTTGCCTCTGGCAACAAAATCGATCAAAACATCTACTCTCTTGACATTGCCAAATTTTCAGGAAATGAAACAGATACCTTGAGTAGCAAATGGGAGAAGATGATCCCCAAAACGACATTCAATTTAGAAAGTAGAAGAGCCCCTACAGCAGCTGTCTTACCTGATGGAAAAAGCTTCATGATTGTTGGTGGTCTTCTTACTAGCGCCAATCAAAAATTTTCGAATCAGACAATTATCTATGATACTGCTACAAATACTTGGATCAAAGGTTTATCATGTACTGAGCCAAACAGAGGAACAAGACAAGTGTATGGAATATTTTTTATGAAATATAGCTACCCCATAATTATTTTACTTAAAGTTTATTCTACAATTTACACCGTTTTTAGACACCGGTCAACAGCAGTAAATCTTCCAGATAACATGATTGGTTTCTATGGTGGATTAGAACAGTAAGCAAAAAATAAAAAATAAAAAATAAAAAAATATACTGACACCAATTTATTTTTAAAGAGCTGCAAATACTTCACTCCCCGAAATCACAGCTTCTGGAAAGACAATGAATTATACTTCCACCGGCGGATCCCTTGTTGGATTCCGTGCTTTCAAAGTTTTCTCATTAACTTCAAACGTAAGGACATATAAAAGTCTGTCCTATAATGTATCAACAAAACTCACCTTTAATATGATATTTCTGAAAAAAAACAGAGCTGGTATGATTTCTCTCCTCAAGCCAATATACCCGCAGATTATTACCCAAATACACAATCCGCTACTATCATCCCAAGTACGGGTAAAGTATATTACTTTGGTGGAAGTTACTATACCCCCGATTCTCTTTCTCAATCCATCCGAGTTCCATTCGATAAAGGAAATACATTTGATACCAAAGCTGGTTCTTGGTCACAAGAAACATTTACTGGTGATATTCCATCTAATCGTCTTTTCCACTCTACAAATCTTTGTATGTTTATCCCCTCTCCTTTTTTATTGAAAAAAGAAAATATCTAACCAAATAACTCCAAATAGTACCCAATTCGGATGATATTATTTTGTATGGCGGAAGTAATGATGGTGCCAAAGGTAAAAAACAGAATCGATTTTATACAAAAAGTTTCGCACCAAGTCAACGTTAATTAACTTTTTATTTTTATTCCTAGCGACCACCGATTACTGTTATACATTAAATATTTTAGAGAACAAATGGACACGACAGGATTTTTACGTCCCTACGTCTTTAAGTGGACCTAGATTTAGTCATTCAAGTAAGTATCATATACCATCATTTCTAATGACATAAAATGCTAACAGTTTATAAATAAATTAGCTGTGCTTGTTAATTCAACACTATTTGTTCTGTTTGGAAGAGGTTTAGACGGAAGTCTAAATCCATCCATGCTTACCCTTAATGTCGCTGATGCGACCAAGATCGCTTATACTTCTGTCTATAGAGCCGATGGTCAATACGAGCTTGAAGCCGATGAAACACATCCACCTGCCGCGTCTACCGGATTAAGCACAGGTGCAACGGCGGGAATTGGAGCTGGATGTGGTGTTCTTGTACGTTACTTATCAAAAGACCGCTATTGTCTAAAAAACTTAACAAAATTTTAAAACTATTTTAGGGTCTCGGTATTATTGCATTTATTATATTCTACATGCGTCGTCAAAAGAAGAAGAAGACCCAACAACATCAACAGCTTGAATCCGATATTGCTAATGAACAGTTACACGACCCTATTCATGTGGATTGGGATAAAATCGATAATGATTATAGAGAGGTTGACAATTTAGCCTACACGCGGTCTCCCCAATTATCAGAAAACACAACACAAGTTAATAGCCCTTTGTCAGGAGCCGCCGCAATTAAGCATGTACCACATACACCAGAGCCCACCAACATGGAAGTCCAACCCCATATGAATAAGAACCCAGATGCAATGGACGAAGTGGAACTTGTTAAACCATCGGCTGGAATTTCGATCGTCAAACCTGATGGTTATCAATAAATTTAAACTTCTCTTTTGATCATCTATAACATAGCTCTCACTGCTACTACTACTACTATTTTTATAAAAGCATCCACATACAATAAATAAAGGGCTGGCAATGTATACCCTATTATCGATACTGCTGCTAGAAGACCACATTATAAATAAATTTTAGTGTTTGAAATGAGGATCGAAACTCTCGAGCGAGCAACAATCGTGTTTTAGTCAAAGCTCACTCAAATACATTTTTTTTTTCTTTTTTTTTTTTTTTGAAAATCGAACTCGCTCGAGTTTCTGTAGGCTCCTTTGCTCGGACTCGCTCCAAAATCCAGAGCTAGAAATAGAGTCCAAATGTTGAAAAGTGTGAAATAAATTCTAATTCAACTGATTGTGTTTCAGGTGTCAAATAATGCTGTGTTAATCGCCTGATTCTTAAGAGTATATCAGTTTAGCTCGATTTTCTTCTTACTGTCACAACAAGTAATATTATTTTTAAAAGCATGCTATTTTTTTATTTTTTACTTTAAAAAAGACATCATTGTAGCTTTTCAGTATATAGTATATAAATATAACAGAAAGCAGTCTAGTTTTTTTGACAGAGTAGAACAATTGCTTTGAAAGATTCAGAACCGACTTGTAATAATTGTCTTGCATTGTGTAAAAGATCATTAAGGCGAAATTATATGCTCTTGTAACCATGAAAGACCAAGAACACCATGCCTAAAACTAAATGAATAATACAATTATGAGTATTATGATTAAAACGAATGTACTCAAAAATTAAATGATTGAAAGCAATATCAGTTTTGGGACGTATGTCATACAGCAACAGTAAATGTTATCATTTACCACCACAATACAAGAGATTTGTCATAGCAGGGATAGCTACCTCATGATTCACGCAAAACTGAGTGGAACAGAGAAGCCATTTGAAATTTAAATTCTTCATCAAACAGAAACCATTTGTCATCTTTTTATCGATCGAGTTCCATCTTCTAAGATGTTTTAATTTTGATTTATGAAGGCACTTAGCTTTTAAAATTTTACATGAAAAAAACTGAATAATGCGCAAAATTCAGAACTACACGCCCATAATTTTATTGGGCGACGTCAGTGGAATTGGCTTATATTTGTTGCATAGATATTTCGAGAACGTACATATGAACATTTTTATTTTGGTAATAGACTATAGACAGTTTTTAACAATGGGATTTTTTTTTTTTTTTTTTTTTTTTGATACAGCCAATAAGTGCTGTAAAGGTATTGGAAAATGTAAAAGAAAAGAGATATCTTTTTAATTATTCTTTTTAGAGGCTCTTTCGACTAATCTTCCATGACGCATGAGCTTTATCATCGAAGCAGCGCCATACAACGTCGTACTGCCTGTCCACTTTAAGACGTTGATAGGGCTATAATAATTTCTTTTCAAGCAGATGGCTAAAGCCACCGACCCTTCCATTAAATGAACCACGGCAGCCCAATTCAACACGGAACGAATTAATTCGGGAGTCAAGTAATTACGAAAAGTGACGACAAATGATGGAAAGAGCCTTTGTAAAAAGGCATCTGAAGCATATCCAAGCAGAGCAATTGATGACAAACCAATTGTAACAGACGTTTGCCAAAAACGATCGGCCGGATAAAATACATCACGCTCCACCGTAGGACGAGTACCAAAGATATCCCCAATAGCAGCGTCGGCAATGGCAGCTGATGCTTCGGCGTCCTTGTCATCTTGGATATGCTCAATCTCGGCTTTTTGTGCGTCTTCAATCTCAGCGGCTTTCATAAGAGATTTAAAAGGAGGAGGGCCATTCATGGAACTTGGCTATTTATCTAACAAGTAAATATCATGACGTCGTCTCATTTTACTCACATATGCATATTTACCATGCCTAGTGCAGCTTCAGCTTCTTTTGCCATGTCCTCCAAGACGGGGCGTAAATCCTCACGTTTGGTAACAGGTGCATTGTATTCAATGAAAGCTTCATGTTCAGTCCCATCAGCTAATGTGTAAGCTACTGAGAATCCTTTGGAATTGAGACTTTTAAATGTTGCACGAACAGCATCGGTTTTCTTTGCAAAGTGCTTTACATAAGCTAAATTAGCACCTATTTGCCCAGGACAAAAAAGTTAGTTCACTATAATTTATGCTTTGCGTGTCATTTGAAAGCTTACTGTCATGTCCACTCATATAAGCAGACACAGGACCACTGGCAGTTGCAAGAGGATCGGGTAGAGAAGCCATTTTATTTGTATTTGTGTGAAAGATTTTTTTTTTTTTGTAAATAAATTTTTATTAAGGGTTTGATTTTATACAAATTATTGTCACACATCGCGGAGTGGTGGGACTTGATGAAACGGATGTTCGTGGATGTATGTAACATAGACAAGATTATTAATCTGGGTTTGGGACAGGGTGAATGATCTTATTAATTTGTTGAATAATTTTTGACGCAAATTTGGGTAAATTGGCGACAGGATAAGATTGTGGATTGTCTGTGCCATGAAGCCAGTACAGGTTTCATATTTGCCAAATAGTAGTAGAGACTATAGCGAGATACCACTCATTGTTTTGCATAGACAGCGGATGTTTTAGGGAGCATAGTGACTCATACAACATTGTTGTCGTAAAGTCAAGATACGGGTAGTAGTGGGACAGTACTCGGTGCCAAATCTGTCGCATGATTGGATACTCCACCAAGAAATGAATGGTTGAGTCCTCAGCCGTACCACAGAAAGAGCATTGTGGAGAGAAAACGTTATTAATATGTTTAAACATCAATTGTTTTGTGTGAATATACCTAGAGAAACTCGATAGTAGACATACGGCATCGCCAGAACTGTTTGATATTCCGGATTGGGAAGTTGTGAGTTGTTGAGCATGGCTGCTGATAGTATCTTCGGAAAGAGCTAGGCTGGAATTGGTTCCATAGCTGTTGAAGTCGCATCTGGGACACCATACAAACGCTTCAAGTTTGCTAGTGCGATTACATAAAATATCATTGGCCAGAGTTGGACACAGACGTGGGAATCGAGAGAATTCATGCGTGACCCGTAGGCGCAGTCGTTATTGTTGTTCATCAAATATCAAAAACAGTCCAGCAGCAAAATTTCGATGTTTAAGTGACCAATGAGAATTATCTTGAACTTGAATGACCTTGCGGAGTGGTAGAGCCAGAATATTAGGAACAGGCACATTTATCATTTGAAACTTTGTTGAGGATTGAAAGTAGTCAAATAGTCACCCGTCACCGATACGGTCAATGTTAGAGTCACCGTATCCCTGACGGACGCGTGACGGATACGGCCAATTTTTCCAATTTTTCCGTATCCGTGACGGTCACAACCAATTTTTCCCATTTTTCACCGTATCCGTGACTGATACAGTTAATCCAATAAATTATGTCGTCCAGGCCGAACAAAATGTCGCCCAGTCAGAAATAAAATGTCGCTTAATTAGAAGTAAAATGTCGGCCCAACCGGAATTAAATTTCGCTCCTACAAGAACAAAATGTCGTCCAATCAGAAATAAGTTTTCGCTGCCACAGGAATAAAATGTCGCTTAGTTTTTCTAAGAAAGCTTTTGATACCTTTTTCTTATAATTTCTATTGTAGCCTTACGAGATGAAGAACTCTTTTTTTTTTATGAAGATGGACAAAACAATATTTATAATGAAAACGGTCAATTAAGGTATGTTTCTATGGAGGATGTCATGTCAACTATCGACGATCCCAATATTGTTCTTGAAACTTTGGTTAATCATTCTTCTTATATGAAGAATAAGCCATTGGAAAAACAACCGACTGAAAACAAAAAGTCAACTACTTCAAAGCCAGTGAAATTTGCCTCAAAGAGGAATAATGTGGACTATAGCATTAATCAGAGGACAACATTCATCGATCGTATGATCGAATTACCTATGGGACAGAGGTATGCCGCTGTGGTCGGGAGAGAACTAGGTGTCAAAAAACGAACTGCTCAACGTTGGTGGAGAAGCTACAAAGAGATTGGCGAAGTGCCTGTGGTAAAAACGTAGATTTTTACACTGAAAAAATAAAAAGAAAAAAAAACGAGTTCTTTAAAGTTCCTTTTTATTATACAAATTCAACCCAAATTTGTTACACATGGCATATGGCGTTTTATATACTGAATTTTTACAAACATTCATATTCAAGCACGACTAGGTAAGAAGACTAGCGTAGCAGTGACACTTTTCAAAAACCAAAGTAGAAGCTTAGAAGTTATAGAGAAGAGACCAGAAAAAAATATGGGCTCCAGAGGAGACATTCTTTTTACACTCCAAGGTCAAGGAGCTAGGATTCAGTAAAGTTGGAAAGGACGCAGTACTTCTTATCGATGACAAGTACCTTAATGATGGGTTGTTGAAACTATTAAAGATGCTAAGATACATTTTCTCTGTCTTTGTGGAAACAAATCATTCTCAAATTAGTCAACTCGTAAAGAGAAAATAAAGTGGTAGTTGAAAACCAGTTAATTAAATCAATGTAATTGTTAACTAAAATAAATTCAATCAAGCGTACAGTTGTTCTAATGCCAAAGGGCGTGTTTTTAAAGGCTGTTTTTTAAAAGTTAAAGGGCGGTTTTTGGTATTCCTACTTGAACTCACTATACCCGAGGATATACCGACCAACCAACATAGATACTATATGACTTTGATTGCGACGATCCAGTTTGCTATCTGGAAGTACTACTGGCAGTTCTGCATTCACGATACGTCGTTTGTGGCCGTTCCATACTAGCCTTCATTTTGCAGCAATACCACCTAACTGTCGACGTTCCCTATGTTGATTAATGAGATATTTGGTAGTTAATACCGTTATGTCGTATTCTGTCATATCGTCTTCGTTTTGAAATGTAGCCATTAGCTCTTTCGGAAGTCATATTCTTATATGCCAATACTATTTCGATTTATATATAATCTCGCCACATCCCTCCGCGATGTGTGACGTTTAATAACTTTAATAAAATTCTTTACTTTTGCTACAAAAAAAAGCGCACTTAAAATGATATGATTAGCGTGCATGAGTTATTGATTGACGGTGAATGGACAAGGTCGCTTTCTGTTTTTCGTGCTGCGAGTAAGCTCTCTAAAGATCTCCTCACTCATACCTGCACGCATGTTTGACTTTAAACTATCAATATCATTTGCCAATTGACAATGATTCTTATATAAATGGTGAACAGATAAAAGGTCTTCACAAACGGCAACATATAGTCTGAGTTGAGTAGCGTCTCTAGGCATACTTATGGTGCAAATTTCAATCATTACATAAAGTCCAGAATCAAGCAAACAAGTAAAATAGACTGTCACTATCAAGCCTACAAAGTAAGTTTAGTTAAAAGTCCATAAAATTTTAGCAATAACCTACCAACAGCGTGAATACCAATCACACCTTCATAGAAATTACTGTCAATGGATTGTTTAGAGAATCGGCCAATTCTAATCAAGTCTAAAAGAGTCGCATATATCATCTTTTGTATCTTCACCCTTTACTTCACCTACGGTAATTGGGCCGTTCCATACAACGTTATTTAGTATTCTTCCTACAAAATCTGGCCTTTGAATTGAATTGTTTATTTGAATATCGCACCTGTAAATATCATTCACTGGTTAGTTCTTCGTATACCCAAATTCTTTTAAGTAATAGCTTACCATGAAAATTGCTTTCCTGAATCAGTATCTTCAATGATAGGACGAAAAATAGAATCAACGTAAGACCCACACAATGTTCTTTCTTGGATTTTTCCTGTAAATTTTTTTCTTGGTAATCTTTCCGTACTAATGAAAAAATTACGTCAATACATAAGCAAAAAGCAAAAAGCAAAAAGCGTATTATTATTATGATACTAACAGGTTTCTCAGACCAATCAAAATGTCATCTACAGCGGTATCAACATTTTCTGAAGTCAGTGACATGATACATTTAGAAGCTTGTCTTGATCCAAGTTTTCCTTCGCCAAAATTCTACACAAGAGTCATAATTAGCTGCGCTTTTCGCCTTAAAGTTTAAATCAAATGCCCAAATTTACCTTTACAATCAATTTTAACTCTCTCTCTAGATTCACATCAAGTGTTTCGCATTCAATACGATATTTTTTTTGAATGTGGTTTGTCAAGCTTTGAATCATATCAATTCCCAAGATATTTTTCACATCTTCGCATATTTGATCTTTCTTTAAAAGCAAAATATTGTCTAATGCCAAGATGCCTTGTGCATCTGTTTCTACCAGTAAGCCGGTTTGATAATACTTCTTGGCAACCATAACTTGATATTCTACCCACTTTTCTAAAATTACTTTTCCATCAATAACAAGACTATCTGTTGGAGGAACACGCTTATAATTCATATCGAACGATTGCTTGTCATTGTTTTGAAGCTGGGTTGATTTTTTGCGTGAAGATTGAGGTGCTGGAGAATTGTACACTGAGCCATTGAAACTGTTCAGGGAATGATTGATGGAGCCTATATTGATAGTTGAAGAGCTACTCGGTCTTATAAAAAAATATAGTTAGAGTATTATGTTTCTTCACATATAAGGAACTTTACTTACGTTGCATAATTTGAGGGTTCTGACGACGATGTTCGATGCGACTCAGTCGTGGGTGGTGGTAATTGAGCAAGATAATTGTTTTTCATAGTCTGAATATTGTATTAGTTTTATTTCTCTGCTTAAACTTTATCTCTTTTTTACTTGCATTCCAATCGTGTTTCCATTTGCTCGCTTTTTCGTTGTTATGAAAATTTAACTCTTGTCTTAATGCATCAAACGCACTCTCCAAAGAGCAATTTCCTTTTTCAATGCGCTTGGCCGCGATAGCTTCATCAAAGTTCCAATAACTGTAGACAGTTTTTGTTAAGTAT
Organism: Mucor mucedo; assembly: GCF_025094135.1. Taxonomy (NCBI): domain Eukaryota; kingdom Fungi; phylum Mucoromycota; class Mucoromycetes; order Mucorales; family Mucoraceae; genus Mucor; species Mucor mucedo. The sequence continues at coordinate 49,278 of NW_026252371.1, read as the reverse complement.
GACATTTGAGGAATAGGGAGTTTGATTTATGAAGTCCTTTTTTTTTTGTGATTTCAATACAGTATTTTAGTCTAAAAGGAGACGATTTCAAAAATTTTGAGAGACGATCTGAGATTGAAATACTGTATTATTCACTAGATTTCACAAAAGAGCGCTGTTGATTCAAGCGCATTATGCCGTCACAAATGACGTAACTATTATTTATTTCACTAGACTTAAAATTTCCGTAGTAAGCAATTTTTAAACACTTTACAAAGTTACATCAAGGGTGCCACTTTGGCTTGGTCAGTAGTTATAGCTGCGAAACAGTAGTTCTGCGTTACTCGGGTTTGCTACGACTCTACACGTTTTGTGCTCTCAAGGTCCTTTGGTTACTTGGCATCTTTAATGCTTAGGAGCCATAGATCTGACTTACGAGGCAGCTTGCAGCAATGTTGAATAGAAGCATTTCTTGTTTTCCATTGCTGATTCAGAGACATCCAAGAATTTTGTTGTCGATAACAAAGTTAGGCGGAAAAGATTTGTAGTTGCGTAGCCATTGGTCTGACATGGAAGGTTCTATAGTTTGTTATCGATTTCGATTGGGAACTATAGGTCTGACTTACGAGGCAGCTTCCAATACAGTTGAAGAGTGAAAATGTGATGTATTCGTACACACAGGTTCATCCTGTATCATTAATTGTCATCTTGAAGTCTTGTTACAAGATGGGAAAGAAGATACTTTGCCACTCAGAGATTAATACAAACTGCTGTTTTGGCTACTGCTTTACAAGTATTGTTCCAAGTCAATTTGGTATCCAGACTCACATAGCTAAGTATAAATTCTTTTGCGTAAAAAAAGCATTATATTGAATTCGTCTTCTGCTAGGGAAAATGAATATCTTTGTTCAGATTATTCTCCAAGAACTATAACAAGAGTTCCATTTTGGCTTGGTCAGTAGTTATAGCTGCGAAACAGTAGTTCTGCGTTACTCGGGTTTGCTACGACTCTACACGTTTTGTGCTCTCAAGGTCCTTTGGTTACTTGGCATCTTTAATGCTCAGGAGCCATAGATCTGACTTACGAGGCAGCTTGCAGCAATGTTGAATAGAAGCATTTCTTGTTTTCCATTGCTGATTCAGAGACATCCAAGAATTTTGTTGTCGATAACAAAGTTAGGCGGAAAAGATTTGTAGTTGCGTAGCCATTGGTCTGACATGGAAGGTTCTATAGTTTGTTATCGATTTCGATTGGGAACTATAGGTCTGACTTACGAGGCAGCTTCCAATACAGTTGAAGAGTGAAAATGTGATGTATTCGTACACACAGGTTCATCCTGTATTATTAATTGTCATCTTGAAGTTTTGTTACAAGATGGGAAAGAAGATACTTTGCCACTCAGAGATTAATACAAACTGCTGTTTTGGCTACTGCTTTACAAGTATTGTTCCAAGTCAATTTGGTATCCAGACTCACATAGCTAAGCATGATGTTATACATTTTCCTTAAAATCAGTATAATCCATTAGCCGTGTCGCATCACTCTCACTTTAACCGCCCTCACAAGCTAAATTAATCTCATGCTTGGTGTCTAGAAATTGCTAAAGTAAGTTAATACTATAAGTTTTGATGCATGTTTTGTGATAACTTATGAGCTTATTTGTCTGAAGAATCCTCCTGATGATATTGAAATTATGTACTGATTTTTTAATTCAAGCGACTGAACAAGACAATAAGGTTGATTTACATATGGCTCATACTTTGACGCAGTTGTAAATATACATAAACGCCAACATGGTGTAATGAGTTACTAATATCATATATTTATTTAGACCACCTGCGTTTGTTGCTGGTTCTCATGATAGTTCGATCGAAGACTCTTATGCGTGCCATTATTTAGCACCCATACTTTAGTTAATTTATAGTACGGATAAAAAATTCACTGTTTAATGGTAAGTTGGCAGTTTTTGTGGAAATAGAAGACTAATCTACATGCATTTGATACATTTTCATAGGGCCAATGACGCCTCATATGAAGATCCAACATTTGAACCTGACTTTCAGGGCTTTAACCTTATCATTAATATTAGATGTATCGTTATTGTGGCAGAATTCAAACTCAAGTCTCGTAGAATCTGACTTGATCAAATTAGGAAAACAGATCTACAGTCCGCGGGCTTTTATGTCAAGGTAAAAAATTTAAACACACATGTATTGGATATGCCATCTCCTTACACATATCGAATGTAGAAACATTGAAGAATTACATTTGTCACCTGCCTTCATTTATAAGCTTATTCAAGTTAAAGTAAGTACATAGTGTTTGATTAAAACGTTTATATCTTGCTGACCTTAATTTCTTTTGTAAATAATACAAACAGAATATCACTCTTGAAAATGTAAAAAAGCAGAAGAGTGCATTATAACAGCAAACAGTTCAATGTATCGTCAACTATGCAGTTCTCCGGAATTGTGGCTTTCCTATAGTTCATGTTAATTATTAAGATCAAGCAAAAAGAGATAACCCAGTGACTAACCAACAGAATTTTTTAATCAATTATCAAATCAACTACAATAAACTGTAACTCGTTTTCATTATGATTAATGAATTATACGCTAATCATCAACTATTATCGTTATTGCAATATATATTTAAACTTCTTACATTGCCATATTAAGCATAATCGTCAATAGTCATTCCACATAAAAAAAAAACCAGCAAACTTGAATTTTTTTGTTTTATTTATATAATCAATCACATCCCAAGATCTTAAATAAAAAAAATCTGTTATTTTTCTATATATGTGTAAAAGTGCATGCGTATTTATTTAAAATAAAGACTTTGTAAAAATTGATGGCCTTGAAGTAGATGTGATGCATCGTACTAGCCATTCTACTGCATAATTCAAACATAATGTTCTGTATCACTGTAACAATCTCATACTTATTGATAGCTTTACTCTCTCAGTCGTTCCAAAAATAAGAAATATATTTGCTTAATCTTCTTTTATTTAAAAATAAAATGTTCTTGATGATATTTAATCTTCTTAGAACGAAGAAAAGGGAAAAAGGAGGGAGATGTCATTTGTATTATTTTTTATTCTCATGTCTAAATAACCAAAAATCCGCCCTTTGGCATTAGAACAACTGTACGCTTGATTGAATTTATTTTAGTTAACAATTACATTGATTTAATTAACTGGTTTTCAACTACCACTTTATTTTCTCTTTACGAGTTGACTAATTTGAGAATGATTTGTTTCCACAAAGACAGAGAAAATGTATCTTAGCATCTTTAATAGTTTCAACAACCCATCATTAAGGTACTTGTCATCGATAAGAAGTACTGCGTCCTTTCCAACTTTACTGAATCCTAGCTCCTTGACCTTGGAGTGTAAAAAGAATGTCTCCTCTGGAGCCCATATTTTTTTCTGGTCTCTTCTCTATAACTTCTAAGCTTCTACTTTGGTTTTTGAAAAGTGTCACTGCTACGCTAGTCTTCTTACCTAGTCGTGCTTGAATATGAATGTTTGTAAAAATTCAGTATATAAAACGCCATATGCCATGTGTAACAAATTTGGGTTGAATTTGTATAATAAAAAGGAACTTTAAAGAACTCGTTTTTTTTTCTTTTTTATTTTTTCAGTGTAAAAATCTACGTTTTTACCACAGGCACTTCGCCAATCTCTTTGTAGCTTCTCCACCAACGTTGAGCAGTTCGTTTTTTGACACCTAGTTCTCTCCCGACCACAGCGGCATACCTCTGTCCCATAGGTAATTCGATCATACGATCGATGAATGTTGTCCTCTGATTAATGCTATAGTCCACATTATTCCTCTTTGAGGCAAATTTCACTGGCTTTGAAGTAGTTGACTTTTTGTTTTCAGTCGGTTGTTTTTCCAATGGCTTATTCTTCATATAAGAAGAATGATTAACCAAAGTTTCAAGAACAATATTGGGATCGTCGATAGTTGACATGACATCCTCCATAGAAACATACCTTAATTGACCGTTTTCATTATAAATATTGTTTTGTCCATCTTCATAAAAAAAAAAGAGTTCTTCATCTCGTAAGGCTACAATAGAAATTATAAGAAAAAGGTATCAAAAGCTTTCTTAGAAAAACTAAGCGACATTTTATTCCTGTGGCAGCGAAAACTTATTTCTGATTGGACGACATTTTGTTCTTGTAGGAGCGAAATTTAATTCCGGTTGGGCCGACATTTTACTTCTAATTAAGCGACATTTTATTTCTGACTGGGCGACATTTTGTTCGGCCTGGACGACATAATTTATTGGATTAACTGTACGGCCAATTTGTGATGGATACTGCCATTATTTCATTATTTTCACCGTATCCGTGGCTGAAATGGTTAATTTATCTCCGTTATTGACTGTGTATTTGACGGATTTTATGAGTTATATTCTATATTTTCCGAAATCTTCAAACGTCCATTACTAATGCAAAAATTATTACACTCTTGTCTTGTTGAACAGTTATATTTAATTGGTTTGTTTATAAAAAAAGTAATTTATTTATTTATGTGATAATAAAAAATATTACGATGTATTTTATTAAAAGAATATATTAAAAGAGTTATTAGAAAGAAATAAAGACCAAATTCAATAAGGTGTAGCCCATTGTTTGGTAGTGGAGAATCATAAATAGAACAGTGACAAACCTGTAATCAAAGTTATTAATAGGTGATTAACATATTTCATATGTATTATTTTAGATGCCTTATCCTATAGCCAACTTCATTACCATTTTATCTATAACAATATTATCAGAATATATCAACACAAACAAAGAGATCAAGTTAATAACGTTTCAATAAACACGGGCAGAACACCAAAAAAATAGCAATGACTCATCTTATTAGATGTCAAAATACCACGCACAATAGTTTACATCGGGAAAGATTTAGATAGTAACAGAGTATGCTACATTTTATTATTTACAGAATATTTATATAAAAAGAATTGGGGAAAGAAGAGTAGTTTTGTAAAAAAGATCTTTTAAAATAAGAGTGGGAAGCTTATGTAACGTCAAACACACAGAATGGTCGAAAAATTGACCGTATCCTTTACGGTGACGGAGACGGTCAATTTATAAAATTGCCCCGTCCAGGATACAGAATAGTCTAAAATTGACCAGATCAGTCAGGGATACGGTCAAAACCGTTGTTAACCTTCACCATAATTTTGCAGTGCTGACATGCCATATGGAGAACTTATTAAAGACTGGGCTTTTGCGGAATTCCGGATCATATAATGGGAGTAAAGGATACAACGATGAATTCTGAAAGTGACTTAGATGCTTAAGCATGATCGGAAACACAAATGATGGGCACCCATTGTGTGAAAGAAAGAAATGAGTGCTGCTCGGGTCGGTTTTTAAAGCTTTTTTTTCGAAAGTCACGCCCCCGATTTGGCCTAATGGACATGCGATTCTCCCTGCAGTACAACTACTCGGCTATCTCACGAACAACAAACTGAATGAGAAACCTTCCGCTTGCTGAAAAAGAAAGTTGCGTAAGGATGGTGTTACACTAACGAAACGCTTCCCTGCCACTAAAAGGGTGTATTCTCGGTCGAGAGATACCTGTCGATACCGACGTAGCAGGAACGATTGATAAGAAGGTTATGTGGGAAAGCATTTGACTACACGCGGAATGTCGCCTCAAGTCTTTTTATTCGACATTTCGAAGGCTTTAGATGCTGGGGGATGAAAGCTTCTAAATAAGCGAGAACTCTGAGCGATCCAACTGGAGTTACCACAAACGGAATTACTGGCTCATCGATCGTAGAGATCCATGACATGTTAGATAGCAATAGTAGTATTACAATCCCGACAGCGAAAAGAAGGAAGGATACTAGCATATGTGCTATTCATTTAGATGTACGAGGTCACTCAGTAAGACAATCCTAATTACGATTAGAAACATTCGTATGTTCTGTCTCTGATATTCTTTATGACTGATAAATTATGATTGTTCCCGCATAGAGTAAATCTATTCTCTACTTTGCTATTGTCGTGCATGTCTACTAAAATATTAGGTTTTACCATATCCTTGTTGTTGACTTGTGCTCAATCTCCCGCTCTTAAACGAAGATGGACATTGATAGTATAATACACGTCATTGATACGGATAAAAAAAGGGTCTTTATTTCATTAGCTTCTCGAGGTCCTTTTGGTAATCTAGAGGGAATCAACGTTTAATTTCATTATTTTCAGTGACTAAGAAAATGATACATTACTTAAACTTTTAGTTTTGACAGCTTCATTATCTTTTGCGAGGAAAAAAATGTTGGACGAAGGGACCTGGCGCTCATAGAGGGCCTACAAATATAAAAATGCACACATATCAATGCTTGTCTTCTCTTATTACATTTTTTGTTGCTGGTTTTTCCTTACGGTGGTGGGCTTCAAATGGGCTAACTCTGCATTCAACACTTTTGACTCTTGAATCTTTTTTTTTTTTTTTTGTAAGGTTAGGAAATGACCATGAGAGAAACGATTGAGCACATGGTGTGTACCTGTTTATCTAAGATGGCATTTTGAAATTCTGACATTATGTGTACGTATGGAAGAGAGAAGGGTTAACTATAAAATCACAATTGATCCCACACACACCACAGTAAGAAAAAAAAAGTGACTGGCTCTTCTTCAAACATATCATTGTCAAACTTATGCAAAAAAAAAAAAGACATAGAAAATAAAAATACATCAGGTCCTCTTCTTTAAAAAAGATCCTTTCTATCCACATAGTGTCCAATTTTTGCTTTATTTAGATACAAGCTGTATGTGTAAAAAAAACAAAGTTTTTAAGTAACAAGGGTTAAATGTTTCAACAAATTTAAAGTTCTTGGACGCTGAGAGCTATTGATAAAAGAAAAAAAGTTAATAAAAGGACGTACTGAAACGACTAAAAAGACATACCAGGAGGAAGAGACTGCTTGAGCTTCAAAGCCTTTTGACGGTCGTTGACAACGAGAGTGTACAAGTAACGAGAACATCTGACCTTGAACTTGTATTGTTCACCGTTCTTCTTGACACGAGCAGCTACAGATTAAGAGAAAGAAAATTAATCGTCGGTTTTCTTCCTTTAATCATTAATATCTTACAACGAGCGTCCTTTCTACGGGTGATTTCGAGGAAATTCTTGATGTCCAGAACCTGCTTGGGCTATTAATTCCACACAAAAATAAAAAGGTAGGGTTAGTCATCGCATGTCATGTCATCTCGACCCTTTTTTTTTTTTTTCTCTAATTGACTGTGTATCTATTTTTCGACGTGAAATTCTCTGAATCCATCCATCGGTCGTTTTCTGATCATCTAACGTCGAGTAATTTCCCTGTATCTCTCTTTTCGTTTTAACTTACCATTGTTTGAATTTATACCTTGCTAAAAGAGGATGGAACTACAACTTACTGCAGTAGCTGACATCTCGTAAGCTGAGAGATCCCCCTCCAGCTCGGAAACTCCCCGGTCCGGACAACTTTTATCATCCATTCCCCTCACCACCACCACCAGTTACCGGAAATTGGGGTTGATTACTTTTTTTTTTTTGCTGGAGTTTATCTTTCGCTTGGAGGATTACTACAGTAAGGGTTACTTTATCTGGATATTTTATGCTGCAAGTGACTATCTGAAAATAATTTCGATCCGTCCAAATTAAAAAGTGATTATTACTTGCATTCCTACTGATTTATTAAAATTATGCAAACACGAGACCCCAGAATATAAAGAAAAAACATTGTTGTAATATGATTTAAACCAGACTACTCCTCTTGGGTAAACCAAGGGTGATTCTACCAAATTAAAAAGCGTCAGAATTGTAAAATAGACCCAGTTATATCTACTCCTTTTTTTTTACCAGTGCTTCATCTACAGTTGTTCTTTTCTTTACATCCACTGTCAGTAAACCTTCAATCAATGATTTGACTACGGCACTTAGTGAGTTTGAATTCTTTCCTGTTATTGTCAAATGATTCTTACCTTTGCTTGATATGTCCCTCCATACAGGCGCATTAAAATTATACCGTCCTGTTAAAATACTTTGTCGGGTAGAAAATGAACCAAATGTACCTTGTTCTTATAGTTATTCATAAACGTTAGCTAACATGGAATGAGTAGACACACAAAAACATGTAGGTTACCATCATGGAAAGGTACAGTTCCGCAGAGACACACATAAAGCACAACGCCCAGACTCCATAAATCACATTCCTTTCCATAGGCTGTTGTCGATGGATCTTTGGAAGTGATTTGATCGAACAATTTACTCTTTTGCTTTAAGTCAAGCACTTCAGGTGCCACTGTAAAGGGTTGATTAGCAATACTATATAGGTCACACCTGCCTTTCTGTTTATTTTTACCGTAGTATTCTGTTCCACATCGAGTCATTAAATTATCTTGTTGAAGACTAGCCAATCCGAAATCACATATTTTTACTTGCATATCAATTTTATTTACCATCATAACTATTAAAAAAGATATAAGAGATGGGTTTCAATTGCATATATCTTAATAAAGGAACTTTACTGTTTTCGGGTTTAATGTCTCGATGAACCACACCAGAATCATGTAAATACTGAGGGAGATGTATTTAGATAAATCAGAGGCTCGCGTCACATCTTTTTCTAGCTGTGCTTTGTTGAACTCAATTTACCTTGGTTGTATGAAAGAGTTGTTTAAATATTATTTTTGTGCTGGATTCGGTCAATGAACCACAATTCGTAATGTGGGAAAACAAATCTCCTTCCGAAATACTACAAAAAAGATCAGCATGAATAAAACTGTGTATAGATAATGAGAAAATATATTATTACTATTCCATGACAATGTGGTATTCTTTGGCGCTATCAAACACTTTGACAATGCCTACAACTCCTGGCTGAAATGTTGCACAATGTTAGGCGCAAAAAAAAAAGTGGAAACTATCGAGTGATATACTTACATGCTTTTGTAATAACATGAGTACACTGATTTCTTGCTCGAATGATTCGAGTGATTTAGTTTGATGCTTGAATGAATCCTTGTTTATGATTTTAACAACGTAATATTCGGGCTGTGTGGGATCTCGTTTCTTCATTGTTGCAATGTAGACAGAAGCGAAATTACCTCTGCCAATCAATTGACCCAGCTTGAATTCATCCAGAAAAGTCTAGATAAAATATGTAAAATTCATCAGTGGACTGTCGTTGTTATCGATGTATATTTCTCGATTACTTTAGCAATGATATTTGGCCTTAGGTAAATAACATAGGCTATATATAAATAAAAGAGGTCAGTATAAAGCAAAGAATTGAGAAAGGTTTCTTACGCAAGGATTTAGGCTTGTTCTCTCTTGGTGAAATAAATCGGATATGATCTAAATTCTGAAGCCAGACAGGCTCTTTAGATTGTTTTTGAATGACATTTTTATTGACGGAGGTTATGGTAGGCCATGTTGTCTCACTAGTTTTGATTAATAATGGCATGGTTATAGATTAATATGTAAAATACCTGATATCTTTTAGAAATACTCGGATGGTACATTTATTGTCGATACCCGTATAGTTCTCCTGAAAATAGTATTTAAGGAATTAGGGAAACAAATAAATAAAAAATAAAGAAAAAGATTTACCACATAGATCAAACAATGTCTTGGTTGAATACGCTCATCGTCTATACTGCAATCACCAGAGTGAGTACAAAAAGAAAGAAATAAGAATTTATCGATGTGATCTTACACTATGTCGCATGAACTGTCACTACCAATCAAATAGCCTTTCCGATCATCTTCCAGCGACTGACAGTCCAAAAGGTAATAACCAACACCTTTGTCATCCTGTAAATAGGCCCATGCGTCAGGATGTTCTTCCCATTCCACATCCGAATCGGTTGCCCATGATGTCAATGACGGTGTTGATTCTCGTGCTCTTTTGCTCCTTTTCTGGATAAGCACTCGTTTCCTTTTCTTTATGTCGGGCTTCGAGACTGCTAATCGTTGTATTTGGTTATGGCTGATTGTGTCCGTTTCAATGACAGTCGATAGGCTGTTGCTTTCGATGACAGTCGATGTGTCACTTAAAGTGATCGAAACACTCTCGGTCTGCGGTGCTTCATTCGTATCACGATTCATCATTAACGGCCACTGAAGTAATCGTCTCCACACGTTTCGGTTCATCACAATCCCTCTAAAAAAAAGAAAAAGAGAGAGAAAAAGAAAGGGGGACAAATAAATCCCCGGATAAAATATAGACGTGTATGTGTGTAAATTACACAGGTGATATGTTGATGTTTACATAAGAGGCGAACTATTGGCCAATCATCTTAATTGGGTCTCGTAGTTTCATGTCGATCACTTACATAACAACCGTCCCCGAAGGTGTTGTTACAGCTAATGTGTGTGTATTTATAACTCTCGAGAATGCAGTGGTGTATGATAAGAGAGAGAGATAGGTGTGTCTGTGTGAGTGGGCGCTATAAAATCAATTAGAGAAAAATACAGCAAACTTTTACGTAAGCATGTGAAAATAATAAACATCTTAGTTACAGCTTGCTTTCCCCAAACACCAAGATTTATTTATTTATATAAAGTCTAGAACTAATCACTGCCAACTACGCCACCTTTACTCAACCCCACAGCCTTTTCTACGACTTCTCTCATCAGATCAATCAGCGTACAACATGTGACGACGATGTGAGCTTCAAAATGATCAGGTCTATCCACTAATTTCAGGGCATTTCTATCAATGATTAATTCGCCCAGATGTACAAAATAGCCCATACGATGACTATCGAATTCGGCAATGACATGCCATTTCTTCTTTTGTTCCTGCGGCTGTTCGCATTTGACCTCACAGACCATATCATGCGATAACAAACTGGCTCTTTTCCATCGAATTTGGAATCCCTCAAACTCAGTTTCGTACGTAAACAACAGGTGCGAGTTTGTCTTGTTGTGTAATTGATTTGATTTAGTGGTGTTTTCTGTGGCTGCCGTAATCGTATCATCGTCCTCCACATCGTCTTCTTCACCATTGAATTCCTCTGTCGAAAGCAAAGGAAAGTCTCCCCATTCCACTGTAATTTCTTTCTTAAAGGCTCGTCTTCTTGCTTCGGCCACCTTGATCTTTTCAGTACTGGTCTTGTACAGAATATTTTGAAATCCCCAAGAATACGAATGAGGTTGGATCTTTTTGTATTTCTGGTCTTTGGTGCCTTGTAAATATACCTCATGCTCGTGGGGTCTAGATAAAGAGTATTTACGTAAATCAAACGTGATCAAGTCTTCCATAGGCTTGGTTTTCAGGATTTTTAGTAGCGCTAAACGGGTGGTGGCACTGCTCATATTACTACTATTACTGCTGACGCTAGAAGCACTGGGACTGAGAGCAGCAGGAGGTGGTGAAGACGTCAGTCCCGTAGTAGAAGAAGGAATATGTGATAGCAGATGGCTGGTTAAAAGTGACCCTCCACTTTCCTCCTCGTCATCTTCATTCGTCTTTATAGCAGGTCGTTTGCCATCGACAAATTCCGCTCTAACGATCAAGTCATCCAACACTTCTTGAGGTAAACGCACTCGCTCTTCGTACGTGTTGGGTTTATCAAATACTGGCTCGCCTTCGTCTTTTGTGTCTGGTTTGTGAGTCAAGATGGGTGGTATATCGTCTGCAGTGTCAGGCTTCATTGTTAAATAAAAAAGGAGTGCGATTTTAAAGGGAGAGTTTTCCCTTTTCTTTTTATTTATTGCTGGGAACCAAACTAAACGGAGCAGAGGTTTTTTTTAGACGTGTGTAACGTGGAGACACGTCCTGGTTTGACTTTCTTTTTTCGCTTTAAGCCCAATGCTGTAGAAGCAAAAAGGGAGATGAATTTGTAGTATAATTAGCTGGTGTTAGCTATTGTGTATACACAATTCTCTGTACATCTACTGATGAAAGACAATCCAGTACTTCTAGTTGACAACAAAGTTTGGACGGGATTGGATCCCGCAGTAACTCTTCTGCATAAATATGTGCAGGGTAAAGGTAGAGCCACAACGTAATTCCAATGATAATGTCCTGTTCTCAAATAGGCAGTCTGATGTAGTTATATTCTTGTTTATTTAGATGCGAGCAGGCTGGGATAATAGCAGTATACTAAAGTGATAAGGTGAAAGTGAGAGACATTTTAAAGAAAGAGACGTGGCTTTAACACGTAAGAAGAGTCTAAAAGCAACTATTATTTTTTGTCTGGGTAATACATTCAAATGAAAGTTATCATTGCGTGGCAAGACGTGTGTCACGTACAAGAATTCATGCTGTTGTCTTTACACTATTTTAAAACTGGGGCTCAAAAATACATGTGACTGATTTTTACAGAAGCTAAAAGAAGCGAGGAATACAATAATTTTTTTTTTCTTCTTTTTTCACTTCAACATGGAGAGAAACACATATAAACGTAGAATGGATGAACTCTCTGCAGGAAGGAATCAGTTTATGTCTGCGTCTTCAGGAAGCAATAAAAAACCTAATACAGCCATGGTGTCAAGCTTTGACCCTGCAAGGAATCGATTCAAAGGACAAACGTTTAGAACAGACACAACCAAATTGATAAAACCAACTAGAGTGAAGAAAACGTCGACAGATGATTCTGATGATGATTTTAAAGAATCTCTGATTCTCCCTACTCGTCATACCGCGCCTGTTTCCCTTTCTAAACCTGCCAGAAATCCCTTTGCTGCAAACAAAGCAGGCAGGGTGTCAAAGCCTGGATTAGTGAATTCCGTCATTGACGATACCGATGATTTTAGAGTACCCGCCAGAGCCAAATTGAATTTACCAACCAAACTGACTTTACCAAAGAAAAACAAGGCACAGGAAGAAATCATCCATAAAAAGAAGCAATTGTTGGAGAATCTGACTGCTCATCAGAAACAACAAGCCGACAACAAGGATAAAAAAGTTTGTCCGTTCTGCTCAGAAATTTTATTTCCTATGCGTACAGCCATTGCCGAGGCTTTAAAAGCTATAAAAAAACGAGATCGAGAACACGAAGAACGAGAGCTTAGGATAAAAGAAAAGGAAAACGCCACTTCATCCTATTCCTTAAGCATGATTACCAAAAGACATATCCCCACTGCAGAAAAGGATGCATTTTGTAGTCTGCATTATAGAGAATTAGTGACCATTCCTGAGGGTTATAAGAAAAAGTACCCTACTAAAATCGACTTTGACGCTATTCCCAAACGCATTCAACGCTTTGATGAAGAACTACGTGCCATCATCTCCAATCGAATCAATAGTGATTACCGTAATCTGGCTGAAACCGCATACAAAGAACAGGGATTGACCAAGGCAAGAAGTGCCATGAGCGTCATGCTCCGTTTTGAACACACCTTGCCCGGCTATTACGGACCCAAGGGATCCGCTGTCATTTTCGATGCCTTATCCAGCGCTTATTTAAAATCCGGTTACTTTGCCAAACACTTGGTTTCGCCACAATTACCCATTGAGTTTATTCAACAAGTCTTGGTCCCTGAGGCTGGATTTCGTCTCATTCGACAAGATATCATGAAGGCAGCCACAGGAGGTCCTCCACCCAATGCCACCGACAAGGCCAAGCAAATAATGATTGAGAGTTGCGAATATGGAAACGCCATGTTCCCAATGGAAGAGCCCGATATTGAAGAATCAGACCTTGTCAAACCTGTTTATATTGCACTGGACGAGGATGACGAAAATGATAGTGATGATGATAGCGAAAGTGACGATGATGCTTATGATTAGATCCCTTTATACATTTACAATAAATATGACACACGCACACACACTCTCTCTCTCTTTCTCTCTTTCTCTCTTTCTTTCTCTTTCTCTCTCTCTCTCTCTCTTTTATTTTTGTCCACATTGAAATATACATAAAATATACACTATCGTTTCCGTGTTGCTTTATTATATTTTGGTTTTGGATAAAATTCTCTAATGATGTTCGACATTCTTGTGGTGCTCTACGGTAAAAAGAAGAAAAAAGAGAGTGTTAGTTCGATCCATGTGTATGCATGTATGCAATGCTTCTTACTCAAGTGGAATTGGTAATCAATGGTATAACCAATGGCAAAGACACCAAAGATAAGGTGAAGCAAAGGAGTGACGGAAGCGTTTTCACCATCAATATAAGCGGCCTTATAACGAGCAAAAGGGCCAACGGGCTTGGCAACTTCGGCAGCACCCTTGGGCAATTTCTATAATAGAAGCCATAAGTGAGTGACACAGCACTTTACAATTGATTTAATTTTTTTTTTTTTTTTTTTTTATCTCAAACCTTGTAGAAATCGACCAATTGAGAAATTTGACCATCCTTGGCAGAACCAGAAAGTCTGGTGGCGGCTGCTACATTAGGAGGAATAAGGGTCTTGGTGGTGTAGGCACGACGGAAAATGGCGCTCATTTTAATCGAAATAAAAAAGTGAAGAAGAAAAAAAAAAATGCTCTCTCGTAGAAAAATCACCAGGGGGTGAAACTGGCCCAACGTCACCCCGACTCTCTTTTTTGCTTTTTCGGCTATGGACACCCCAAACCTGAGGTAGGCCTGACATAGGTATAGTAACGAAGCAAAAGAACAATAATCATGTCCTCAAAGGGTTCATTAATCAACATGTGAATTTATGACGAGTGAATAAGATTGATCAGCAATTTCTTACTGGAAAAATTATCTTTATTAGACCATTGACACTGGATATCAGCAATGAGCCATTGATGCGAATGTACACTAAAAGTATTGTGAGAAGGGTATAGATCAACTTTTATGTTACAGATTTACAGCGTGTTGCACAAATAACGCTATATTATTAATGTGGTTTCAAGATCATTCTATCCAACTTTAGCTCCCCTTATTGTCATCTAAGAGCTCTTATTTTCATTTTACCCTACAGAAAATGTATCCTGTAAGTTTTGACATTTTTAATCTCGAGGTTATACCCCTTGTGTTTTGACCACTCTAAGGTTTTTAAAAAATCAAAAACTTGGTGATCTAATTTGGTATTGTAGATGATTCCGAGCATTTTTCTTGGCTTATAAGGATGTACTAAAAAAAAAGTATACTAGGAAAGCATTTTATTGATAAACTGCCTTGATATATATATATATAAATATATATAATGTTTCTAGAACAAAAAAAGTAATTAATCGAAAGATTATGTGAATGGCATGATGTCTACTTTAAATTTTAGTGGTACAACAGAAGCATGAGACCTTCAAGAAGGGACCCTTTTTGTTATCAGATCTAACTGAGATTCAATTTTTTGGGAATGGCGATTCCTCTTTATGATACTACCAGCAAAAGATAGACATAAAATTCACTTGAAGAAATGGGAAGCATTACACTCTACAAAATGGTTGCACACACGTAAGATAAATAATAATAAAAAAACTGACACTACTAGTAAGCCATATTCGGAGTTTTGCCTCTCGTTACTTTATATTACAGTGTGCAGATGTGGGGAACCACATTTGAGATCAAAAATCATTTCAGGTCATACAATCCTAAAAGAACAAAAATAACAAACAAAACTTATTTCATTTTAAAGCCGGTTGCACGGAGGTATGAATTTTATTTTATTTTCTATGTAAGAGTTCTAAGTAACACAGCAAGGTGCATGAGAGAGGGTGTTTACGGATGAGTTTTGTTGCAACCTTTATTTGATGTTTGTAGCCGCGGTATTATTAAAATATGGCACTGAAAGAGATTACTCCATGTACACAGAAAGCGACCCTTTTTGGGTTTAGTATTAGTCATGTAGAAGTGTGAGTACTTGCCTACACACACACACACACACACACATTGTCTGTTTCACTGTCTGTTGTTACGATCTGACTATATGTCTCTACTATCTATTGAGACCGGGTTCACTGTCTCTTGATCAACAAGAGTTACCATTTATACATGATTCAAATAGGTCTGGGTAACAAGTGAGCGGAGAATTCAATTCAACTTAACCAAATCAATAAAAGTGGAAACCACACGAGAATCTTGTAGACAGAAATAAAATAAAAAAAACCTTGTTTTATGACAAGGCAATTGAATAATTTGTAAAATTAGCTTGTTCTACTGCCATTGAGAAGGAAAAGAGATTGGGCATCTAATAACTTCAGCTCTTGCAAGATCTGATAAAAAATTTTAAGAAAAAAAAAAAAGAAATCGGGGAATCATCATTTGCTAGATCTTTTATTATCAGATCATGGGTCAATTGATATATTCATAATTTTACAGCTGTATAAATGTAGGTTGCAAATTCTTGTTGTACACAATTGTTTCTTTTCTCTTCTGCTACAAACAATTATTTATTTTTCACAAAGACAGTATATTGTAAAATGAAATTTCCTTCTCTAAAAAAGGAACAAGAGGGTCCAAATTCATTAACCCAAATGGATAACAACGAGGTTGGATACGGAAGTACATCTCAACCTCAGGAAACAAGAGACTTTAGTCAAGAGTTTTATGGTGTTCAGAAAGTCATTTTAATGAAAAGACTTGGAAGAAAATGGGACAAAATTCTCGTTGTCACAGGGTACTCTTTATAAATATTTCTTTTAACTTGTATGCTAAAACAGTAAAAACTTATTATTAGTATTATCATGGTTGCATGGGCCAAGAATTGGGAGGGAAACGTTGTTTACGCTGCCTCTGTTGCTGTCACCAGTTATTTCGAGTCTCTCAATATCTCTGGTCTGATCAGTGTGGTTCTTTATATTGTCGAAACTGTCTTGTTACCAATGTATGCAAAGTTTTCCGATATGATTGGCAGATCGGAAGCATTCGCCATTGCAATTTTCTTTTATGTTATTTCTGGCATTGTCCAAGCGGTTGCTCCCAGCATGGATGCTCTTATTGTAAAGCTCATTATTGCATAATAATATGTAAATTAAGAAAAAACTAACATATTATATATATATTTTTTTCCTCGACTAGGGTGGACAAGTTATCTACGCTATTGGTATATCGGGTGTCTCTGTTCTTGGTCACGTTCTTATTGCCGGTAAAGATCAATCTTCTTGACTGAATTCCAAACTTATATCTAACGCATTCCTTTATTATCACTAGATATTACATCTTCAGTAAACCGAGGGCTGTTCCAGGCCTTTTACGATTTCCCTGCCATGGTCAACCTTTGGGTTGCACCTTTAGTGGGCGATGCCATTGTAAAACATAGCTCATGGAGATGGACATATGCCATGATTCCATTCTGTGTTGGCGGCACTGCTATTCCTTTATTATTTGGCCTGTATCGTATTGAGAAAACTGTCAAGAAATCAGGACTTTTACCTCGCAAAGACAAGACAAAATACCAGAGCATGTCCTTTGCTGAAAAGTTCAAGTATGTGTGTAATGAACTCGATATTGTTGGCAGTATTTTGTTTATCGGTGCACTCTGCATGATTCTGTTACCTCTGGTGCTTGGTCCCTCACGTTGGGGTGGATGGAATACGTCTCCCACCATTGGTTGTCTTGTCGCTGGCTTTGTCTGTGCCATCTTGTTTGTTGTGTATGAAAGAAAGTATGCAGAGTTCCCTGTCATTCCTGTTGGGGATTGGAAAAGTCCTACCCCTATTGCTGGTGTTATGACTTGTGCTGCTATCAGTACGATTCGTGCTACAAATTGGACTTACTTCACCACCTATCTTCAAATTACCCGTAGAGTGTCCAATGTCACGTCGGTCTACATTGATCGTAGTTACCATGCCACCTTCTTATTATCTCAACTTGCTGCTGGATACTTGATGAAACGCTTCAAGGTTTATCGACCTATTGTCTTTGTGGGAATTTGCTTGTACATGCTCGGTATGGGTCTTATGATTCCCTCTCGTTATCCTACTTCTCCCATGGGTTTCGTGATTATTACTCAAATTATTGCCGGTTTTGGCTCAGGCATGATTTATGTGCCTGTTCTTGTAGCTGTTCAAAGTTCAGTTCCTCATGCTGGTAAAAGAAACATCTTGATAAAGATAGTTGCGTCGAATAATAACTTTTTTTTTTTTGTTCTTTTTTACTAGACCTTGCTATGGTAACCGCATTGGTACAAGTGGGAGGTACAATTGCTACAAGTATTGGTGGATCTATTGCTGGTGCTATTTGGAATGCTCTTTTGCCTGGACAATTAGCAGAACATGCTCCTGGAGAATATGACCCTGCTTTAATTCTCGGTAGTATCGATTATATCAACAATCTCCCCGAGGCACAGCATGCTGGTGCCACCATTGCTTATGGCCATGTCCAACGGATTTTATCGATTGTTGGGCTTTGTCTTTCGATTATTGCGTTTGGATTCTTTTTGAGGATGAAGCCATTTGGATTAACCGAGGAGGAAAGTCACGGTCAAGAACCTGAGGGAGAAACAAATGAACAAGTTGCTGATAGTTACAGTATCAGTAAGAGCTCTGAAGAAAGCCCCAAAAACAGTAAGTCCTTTTCGTTGTGTAATTGATTTTATGTTTTGCTGCAGTATGACTCACCCTTTTTTTGTGTATAGAATTATAATTTATTTTTTTACACGCTAATAACTAAAAGAAAAAACCTATTAATAATCAAAATTACATTGCACTACTATCGTACCTAATAAAATTACCCGTCCCCCTTTTTTCCTTAATTTATTTTGGTCCCGTTAAATAATACCGAGTTTCAGGTAGATCTGATAAAAGTTAGGGTTACTCAACAATTGCGATCCCCGCTTCTGTAGATTCTGCAGACTTGTTGTAAAAAGAAATGTGGGTGATATAATTTATTATAGTATTACAAATGGGAGGTGAGGGGGGGGGGAAGACTAGAGAATTCTCAAGATATATTGCAAGGGTTAGAGGAAGAAACGATGGTGGATTTACAAGTGGGTATGTTCTTCATCAAAAGGAACATTTAACCAACCCCATGAGCTGGTGGCGTATACATTTTCAGGAATAGAGCGTGCAGCAATCCATGAACCCACTGTGACTAAAGGACCAAGCATATGCGTCTGCATCACGGCTTCTTTCTACATGGGTTTATATGAGTTCATCATTTCTTTTATTTTTTAACCGTTAAATCAAATATAAAGATGCTTACCTTTCCGAGAATCATCTTGATCAGAGCAAGATCTTTACTCTTGTATGGCTCTAATTCTTCCTGCGTGGCACCAGCAATCATCTTTCTGATATTTTCAAAAGCGGCATAACCTTGCATCCAGGCATAATGACCTGTCTTGACATCTGTATGGTCTGTGACATCACCGGCAGCAAATATATGTGGGAATCTATCATCTTGAATTTGCATTGTTGGTTTGACCTTGACAAAACCGGTTTCTTTATTAATAGCATCGGGTGCGAGTTCTGCAAGCATACCGCTATTAGGTGTCATACCAATACACATGATCTAATATCAACTGATGAGTTTCACACATATATAAAAAAAAAGGGTGCTTTTACTTACGGCAAGATCGCCATGAATGATTTTTCCACCCTTGGTATGGACTTCAATAGGATTAACTTTCAAAGGAAATCCACCAGGAGGCAGAATAACACGATCACCCAAGACTTGCTTGACACCAACCTTCTTGAGAATGTTGTAGGTCATCACATCCATGCTCACTTTATATCTGGGCAAGTATCTGTTACGGGAATGTAATAAAGTTACTGTCTTTTCAGGATAGTGTTCCTTAATTTCAGCAGCCAATTCTGTTGAAACATGAAAAAGATGAGTCGGTATTTGAAAAAAAAAAGCGCTTGAGCGGAGGAAATGTCTTACCTAATCCAACGGCACCAGCGCCAATAATAATGGGACGTTCGGCCTCACGGATAATTTCTTGATAACTTTTAAGGGCTGCGATACCTTCAGCCTTTGTGTTGACAGTCAAGCGACCGGGAATGGGAATTTTGGTACCAGCAACGTAAACGAGATAGGCAAAATCAATCTTGGTGCCGAATTCAGGCACCTCTCGGTCAATAACGACATGATTTTGATGGATGCTTGTGGCACGAGCATGAACGACTTTACCAACAGATTCGTCTCCTTTAAACATTTGATCGTAAGGCACAAACAGCTCTTTTTCGAAACCAGATACCACAGATGCACGAGGAAAGGCAAACACATGGTTGAAATGGGTCTTTTCTTCAATCAAGATAATGCGGTAGTTTTCAACATGATCAGCGTTCCAGGAGAGACAAGCACCCAGTGCTATAGAGAGCAAAAAAAAAAAAAAAAAAAAAAAAAATTAGCGGGGGCAAGGACTATAAAAGGGACAATTTCTATTAAACAATTACCTCCACAAGATGCACCGATAAATACAATATTTTTCACTTCAGAGGTATTATTAGAGACCATTGTGTGATTTATGTTGGAATAATTTGATTTCTGGAAAATCTAGCGATTAAAAAAAAAGAAAAAGAAATAACTTCAATCTGATAACCAAAAAAGTATTTCAATCAAATTTAACAGTCACCCCATACTCAAGGCGCTAAATCAACTGCTATGTAACACAAAATGTACCCTGTTTTGATGGGAACTTTTTAAAAGATAATCTGATTATACACATTTACCCATATTATGTATCTAGCTCGAGTTAGGGTCATGCCGGGGTGATTTTAGTGATCTTTCTTCCTCTTCTTCATGAAATGTTATATAATACTCAGCATATCTATTTTTATGTGAATAGGAATACAATGTGGTACAAAACCACCTATGAATGGAACAATGGGTATCCGATAATTAAAGCAACATCTCGTGTCACTAGAGAATTCGGGGATCATCGGCGTTAGTCTGTCCCAAGACTATCTTTTCAAAAAAAAAACTAATTCACCCATCTCTTGTTTACTTCTTTAATAATCGGTCATCGTATATCTTTTCTGGCATAATGACTGTCGATACAATTGATAATGATGGGTACATGTCTAGCATTTACTGTAGATGTACAATTCACATATCGTATGCCAGTAAAAAGTTATGATTATCGTTCTCTTTGTGTACAATGCCTTTTTAATTACTGTTGGAACAGCAATGAGGCTCTTGGCATCGCTTCCCTACAAAAAAAATTACCTAATGAATTTTATTATGTCATGGTTTCCTTTTACTGAGTTATCCCGTCCAAGAAAAGGCTAAAGTTTCACATTTAAGACTGGGTTGGTCATTGCTCCCTATTCATTACATTCTTATTGATATGTTGGCTTAGTACGTTTATTTAAATAATGAAGAGAGCCCACTACTTGGATGACATTATTACAGGACTGAAACCTAACTAGTCCAAAAATTTAGAGATTAGTGTCCCTTGTATCAAAGTACGAGAAAAATTATTCATATTTTGATTCGCAACAACAAAATACGGTAGTTAACCACATGATATTTAGACAAATGAAAAAGAGACTCTGTTTATATAATGGTGCGTCAGTGCAGGAACTACTGTATTTATAGCAGGAGATAAATAATAAATCAGAAATCGGGCACTGCAATTTAGGGTGTAATAATATATATCAAACAAACCTGTAGTCGTATATTTAAATAATATAACGTAAGTGAAGGGGTTTATCGACTCCCTGATCATCTTCAGACACATAGTTACAACCTTAGTGAACACAGTCGTTACGATTTAGTAACACTTGAAAATAGGATAAAAGCAGAAGCCATATATTGTTCTGATTCTGTTCTTGCATCAAGTAGCTCTATATGTGGACTTCATACATATACACTATTAATTTTTTTATGCATCACTTAATACAACTTACATACGAAAGAAAAACCATCATCAATGACATAGGAAGCACTGTCATCACAGTTTTTCTGTAAATTTAAGATATATTTACAATTCTCACTTATCACCTTTACTATTACTCTGGAGTAAGTAAGGGTTCTTTAGTCCATGAATTGTTTCCGTTAGGATTTTTGTTGTACCTAAAATTTTACAGCTACTTTCCTGTAGCTTGCAAGTAATAAATATATATGTATAAATATATATTTGTCCTTGGGTATTTATAAATGGCCTTGGTTCTCTGTTACTATGTCTTTTCCGGTGTCTTTTTCTTAAATTATGTTTCAGTTTGTGCCCAACCTTAATTCTCGGTCAGTTCATCGTCACATTGCATAGCCATGACCAAATTGTCTTTCTCGGTCATGAATCAATTAGCAGAGACCAACATGTGCACCTTCACAATTTATGTCTATTTTTTTCTTTAGAGACAAGCCGACTGTATTGATGTCAAGATCATTTGGTTAGGGATTTACAAAAGGTAAAAAAAAAAAAAGGGAAAAAATCAGTAACGACTTTTGTAAAATGAGATATAAGTAAACACAAAAACAAATAAAATAGGCTCCATTGTTTATAACAGTCCCCTGCATGATGATATACAATGAACTTTAGACAACGAATTTCTATGTGGGGAATGTTTAAGAGTGATAGGAATGTCTTGTAAACATAATAATAATAAAAAAGGACGAGATGGAGGGGCTATTTTGTATGTGTGTGTGTGTGTGTGTGTGTGTGTGTGACATGATTATCCCAAAATCTGCATATGATTTACTGAATCATCAGATCAGGCATGAAGCCCCATCACAATGTGGAGGGATCAACCCCCAGGAAGTGTAATCATGTAAGTATTTCAACTCGATCTGCTGATGCGAAATTTCGGTATATATATATATATATACACACAACATTTAATTCGTTATGGAGAATCATGGGAGTTTCCTGTTAAAGATAGACAAAAAAGCAATGCACCCCTAAAAGTAAAAAAACGCTCATATATAAATCAAAATAAACTTATTCATATCCTCTCTCTCTCTCTCTCTTTCTCTTTCTTCTTTGTTGCCTAAAATGAAATTTTCAAGAGAAGCGAAAATATATTGTATGCTTGTTATTACAGGCAGCTTTTTTATTGTGGAAATTGTCGTTGGCTATTATGTGAATTCATTGGCATTGGTAATTGAACGGTATTAATAACATTTTATGCCTTCTAACACCATTCTCTTATAAGATCGCTGATTCATTTCATATGCTGAATGATTTACTCAGCATGGGTGTTGCATTATGGGCTATCAAAGTAAATTTTACTCCCCCTCCCTTACATCCTCTAAACAGTATTCTTTAGGTTGCTCAAAAAACACACTACGATCCCAAATATTCATATGGCTGGCAAAGAGCCGAAATTCTTGGTGCTCTTATAAATGGTGTGTTCTTGCTCGCCTTATGCTTTACTATCTTGATTGATTCTATCGAAAGATTCGCTTCTCCACAACCTGTCACTCGCCCTGTATTGGTCTTGATTACAGGTGGTGCTGGATTGGTTGCAAACCTTGTTGGTTTATTTTTATTTCACGGTAACTACACTCCCTATTCATTCTCTCCAGGTCTGGTACTAACGCATTGTAACTTATAGATCATGGACATGGACATGGTGGTCACAGTCATGGAGGACACAGCCACGGAGGACATAGCCACGCCGAACATCACCATAGTGAAGAGCATCATCATGATGTTGAATCGGTTAAATCTCATGGCCATGGACACGAAGAGGGAAATTTGAACATGAGAGGCGTAGGTGTCTACATAAATCTGTGTCCATGTTTGTACTAACGCCTCTATTTATGCTAGATCTTTCTGCATGTCCTGGGTGATGCCTTGGGTAACGTTGGTGTGATTATATCTGCTTTGATTATCTGGTTAACTCCTTTTGAATGGAGATTTTATTTTGATCCTATTGTCAGGTAAAAAAAAAAGAGTTCAGGCCATGAATTATGAATATTAATCCAAGAAAGAATATACATAGCACTTTAATCACAGTCATTATTTTTATGTCCGCAATCCCATTAGGTAAAAACTTGTGTATGCAAACAAACAATACTACATTCACTAAAATATCAAATGTTTTTTAGTCAAACAAACTTCATCTATTTTACTGCAAGGTGTGCCTAATAGTGTTCCGCTACAGGATGTCAATGAGGCTTTATTAAAGGTAAATATTTACGGTTTAAAAAAAAAAAAAAAAAAAAAAAAAAAAAGTATTTTATATGCAAATTTTTCTAACCGGCAGATGGGGGGGTTGTAATAGTTAAATGGTGTTATTTCGGTCCACGAATTACATGTTTGGCAGCTTTCTGACACAAAATTGATTGCCTCTCTGCATGTGCTTCTAAGATCTCGACAGGATTATATGGTACTTGGATCCAAAATCCGTAAATTACTTCACGGATATGGAATTCATTCAGCCACAATTCAGCCAGAGTTTATAGAAGACCATTTAGACGAAAAGACTCATATTGATGATGACGATGAGACAAACAGCGACAGTAAACTGATTATACATGATGCGCGACATACACCACTCAGTTCTGCTATCAACAATAGTTCGGAAGAGGTAAAATTATCTGCACAAAATGCATAAATATGTTTACTAAAAAAACATCATTCAACAGGATTTGAATAACTCATCGACATGTTTATTACGATGCATCGAAGACTCTTGTTTAGAAAACAATTGCTGCCCTCCTGATCAACAACAGCAACATTAGAAAAGACATATAGAAGTTATATACCACCATTATTTTTTGTATTTCGATTTTGTATCATGTAGATAAATAAACCCTCTTTTGTTTTTAAAAAAAAAAGTTAAAAGTGAATCATTAAAATTATGTTAACATAGCTTATGACTCAGATTTTGTTCTTTTTAAAAGGGCTCTCCTAAGAAAAAATGGGGAATTCTCCATTATTATTTTTCATTTTATTAAATGTTCTTTTGATGTATTTAACTATTGTAATTTATTCAAATATGAAATTATTTCACATAAATAAATGTATATGATTGTTTATTGATAAGATCTATTTAGGCAATGTCTCCTTTTAGAAGCCCCAGGACAATCTTCTAGATGACAAATTGCACAAGTTCTTATTTTTCTTTTTTTAGGGGCTGGCTGGTAGGGCTGGTAACATATTGGACATAATAAGCATTGGCCAAGTTCAGCTCTAAGAAAGTTAATAGCCTGATTAATCCATATCTATTTTGAACCGACCTGAAAAAAGTGTTAGCGATGTTGTTGTTTTATTGTAGTTAGTAAAAATATCATTCAATGGGACTTACTGTCATGTTATGTCGAAGATGGTAGTCCGCCAACGCACAATCAGTTAATGCTGGGCTAGCATTGAACGAGTCAAATTTACAAATTATATTTTGTTGTAGGATCGGATTATGGAAATTTTAAAAAATGAATACGCCCGTTACGTAATTTATTTAGTTTAGATAATATTGAAAGCAATAAATACGATGTGGAAAAATAAAAATATTATCGAATATCGATAAATCTTTCAGAAGTTGATGAATCTACACACTTTTTATCTCACATTTTTGAATACAAAAAGCAATAGTGAAAGTAGCTAATAGGGTAAATGATAACAGTGGATATGACAAGTCAACTAGTAGCAAAACTCTTATGGGCAGCTTTAATCAGACGCAATACCTTAAAAAATAAACACGCAAATTAAAACATATTAAGACAGCTGTCATTAATTTGGACTGGTAGTGAAAACTCTTTGTGTCTTTAACGCCTTAATTGATTATTAGCAAGAACTTTGCTCGGCATGTTCTTAATCATAATAACTATACAATAGCTTTGGCCCTATTTGAATTAGTCAAATTCACTTATACTTCCATACTTTTCATCAAAATTACACGATACACGATTGGAGATAGCGATTCTTTTACCTCCGAAAAATGTAAAGCAAAATGTATTACAGCACATCCCAAACGACAAGCGCATGGTTCGACAATTTACCGAGGGTAAGGACACCTTTTTTTTTTTTTTTGCACTATAAATACCTTCAGGAAAATCGTTTTTATTTGTCGAAACAAACTCACGGTGACCGAGATAACTGAACAGGACATCAGCAACAAACCGCTGCGTGTTCTAGTACTTATTTTTAGCTTAACCTCATAGATAACCTTTATAATGGCTTTGAGGAATCAACTAGTGATGTTGATTTGGAACATCAAAAGAAAGCTAAATGGCATGGACGAGTTTGATCGGGACTCAGGGGGAGCAATGCATCTGAATTTCCGGTCTCATCCTTTGAGGAGACCGTTGTTACCAGCAAAACTACTGTTAGTATGAAGGAGGCGTTTGAAAAGGAATTTCCTGGGAGTAAAAGAATCTCTGATAAGCACTCGACAAAACACAAGATCCAAGAGCTTTGCAAATCTCGTGACATACCTTTTGAGACGCTCAAAATTTACTCTGTATGGTGAAACTATTCCTACTGTTGATCAGTTCTGTCACCTGGGTATGTAATTTACAAAAAAAGGTTTATCTGCAAGTAAAAATACTGAAGCTCGTGCCGCAAAAGCCAAAAGAACCATGTCTATCCTTACCATTGTCGGTGTCCACTGTAATGTTTTCTCTCTCCTTATTTCTGCGCGCCTATACAAAACCTTCATTCGACCAAAAACTGAATATGGTTGGGGTATTTCTTGTTTCACAGCCCGTGATATGGGTAAATTAGTCACCCTAAAAAATTTCCTGGTGTCAATGTTCGTAGGTAGTAAACATACAACAGTTGCTAAACACATCGCTTTTGTCCCTGGTATGCTTCGCCGCTGTAGCACCTTGGTAACTAAATACGTGCCAAGCTCTGACAATCTCCACGAAGACTCTCTCCTTCTCAAAGATTTCTTCCCTCAAACAAGACCTCATACCAAACTAACATCCAACGCTCTCTATACCTCTTTCCCTGATCCTGTTCCTATCTCTCCAATCCTTCTGCGTAATTATTGGCATAATTTTTGTGACAATCAAAGAGCTCATCACGCCACTACTGGTGTAAATCGCATTAATTTTGCCCTGAACTCTCTGTCCACCAAAAAACACCCGCCTTTTGGTCGATTGACACCCTGTGTCACCCTTTATAAAATATTCCCGAAGACCCGCATCATGGCTCTTCTTGGTATAATTACCCTCGTTGAACACTAGTTGCTTGTTTTCTGTTGCGTCGCCACCCATCCGTTGATCGTACCTTCAGATCAATCCATCTTTTCTTTTTCTTTTTTTTTTTTTCGCATCATTTTTCAAAAATTTGACATATATCTGTTGATAGTCCACCAATTCTCACTTTATTAGATAGCTAATCGCTCCCTCACTATTACATTAATGTAATAATTAATATTAAAGGACCGGAAGGCAAGATGTAAAAGGACCACATCAAGGTGCCACTTTAAAGTTGCCACCTCAATAAATCTAAACCTATCATTCTATTATACTTAGCCCAAAACCTAAATTATTTTTTCTATATAAATTCATGACAATTCTATCAATGAAACAATATTCTATTTCTACTTTATTTTTATTGGAATTTTATATAAGATAAATATTCTTATCCAATCATATTTATCTGACATATAATCCTCATCTATCCGGTCGCACTATTATAATTAAATAAACCGACTATGTTTTCATCCGAAACGCTCAAAAGTGACAAAATATATCTAAAAATGATATGCAATTATTTTGGAGAACACTGCAACACCGGAGGCATAGAAAGTCTATATACATCGGGTTAATGATTGAACTAACTAGTTTAATTAACAAACGAGAAACTGAAGGCGGTATTACGGGTAAGATTGGCTGTACAGCCTTTACTTATATAAGATTAATACCAAAGACTTGGAAGCCCTCTGATTTATAGATAATACCTACTTTGACTACACTCACCCCGTCAGTAACAATCGCCATACGTAAAAGATCAATAAAAAGTCAGAAGTCGATCACCTAGAATTTTCCATCAAGACGATGCAAGGTGGAAGCAAGCCCGATGTATTTCTGGAGGTAAAGAACGTTAGTACTAAAACCACGATGTTGCCAGAAGTATTTTTATTTGTGATCTAGTTTAATATAAATAAAGACATATGTACAAACAAATATATCTTTATATGGCAGTCGAATTGATTTAATTGTTTATCTAAGCACCCATAGTGCTTAGATCTTTACTTATAATACAATCGAAGAAGATTTTGAAAAGGCCATGAAACTAAGAGGAAAGACTCTGATCTATTGGCGAAGCATCCTGCCAATCCCTACCGATATCATTATGATGAAATCTATAGGTGCACAATTCTTTGAGCTTTCACTAACGATAAGGATGAGTTTGTTTTTTAAAATTTGGTGTCTTACCTCTGTGAGAAATAGTAAGTCGGCCCAATGTTTACAGTAATTTCTCTCCTTTAAAAAAAAAATATGGTTATCGTATGGTTGATAACGGAAAAATTATCCATTACAACAAATATTCAGCCTCGATACCCCCCACATTTGCCCCCAAATCACCACAAGCAGCTCGCTTTTTTTAGTAGTATTGTCGCTCAGAAGAGCATTACTTTTGAATTATAAGAAGCTCAAAGCGCTTGCTAGAATCTGCGAAGTTGATTCGATCCAATTCTCGGCCTCAAACTCAACAGATGTGCAATGCAGATCAGACTCAGCAGAAACTGATCACAATGAATCGGAGCGTGTGGGTTTAGACTGGAAACAGGAGAGATTACGAAGGCTTCACAAATCAATTGTAGATGTCCGGAAGATAGGGTTTGACGATAATGTACTGACTTTGAATGACTGGGAGGACGTGACTTTTTAAGACAGAAATAGGTTAAAGATATAATAAAACAATAAAAAGTAAAGGTTCTCTGTTAAACCTTTAGTAACGCTATAAAGAGAAAGTCATCACAAAAGAGAGGCTGCTTTTTATATCAAAACATTTGGGAAATTATCGATTTGATAAATAAAAAGTTACATATTTCAGTATCATAGATAATCAAGTTAAATACCCTCATTATAGGTATAATTTACTTTTTGTAACAGATTTTTGTTGGCAGCATTTCATAAACCACATTTGCTTAAAAAAAATGGATATCTGCTCTTCCAGAGCAAATGCATTAGAAGCCCTTAAGCAAGTAAAATCACTGTACAAGCAAAAACATTTCCATTTATTCATGCGATGAACAGATACTACTGCGAAATATTTTTGGAAATCATTGAAATCATTCGATTACCAACAATTGTACTTTCAGCAAATTGATCCCTAAAGAAATCAGCGGTCTCTTCAAATCTTTTTTGATATCCTTCCATGCTTCCTAAAGAGACGGATTCTGCCCAACCTCTAGCACATGTCACAAATTCCATATCATCAGGTCGGATTTCTTTACGGTACAAAGCAGCATTGATAGCTTCATCCAACATGCTTGCATTACGGAACAGATACTCAGTAATACCCCTATATACAAAATACAAGCGATTAAAATCTTATACAGATGAAATTATTGTTTTCCTTTACATCCACATTCTAAATAATGGCGTTTGACACACCATGTGTTCATAAGGATTCAACCCTAATTGATGCCAGCAATCCACCATGGCCAAAAGAGATAAATGGGAATTGGGTTGCTTCTTTTCTTTGGGTATCTTTGAAAGTGAAAATTCATCTAAAATTCGATCATCTAAAAGAATGGGAACATGATCCTTTTGAAGACCTCCAAACACAAATTCGCCTGCCTTTTTAATACGTGCTCGGAATTCCTCTTCCTTTTCTTGAATCATCAATTTGAATAGATCTGCTACGCATTTAGCGTATTGTGTGATTTGGACTTTGGCAATAGGGTTCATGATAGCAAGACCTTAAATTAGACAATGTTAGGGAAATAATCCAAATTTGAGAATAGACTCATAATTTTACCTGCATAAACATGCCACTTGTTACTATAAATACGTAATGCTACGTTCACTTTGACGTTCTCGATACCTCCCACAAAATGGGGTAATAACCACTATATACACATCATATCAGTATAAGGCAGGTACTTGTAAAGAAATACTTACGGGAAATTGAGCATTTGCTCTCCATGCACTACCCATAGTCAAGAAAGCAGCATGGGTTACAGCTTGTGTGTCCGCGGTAATGCGATCATGTTCGTCAGCTGTAAGTTGTGCAATGTTGGATTTAAAGCAAGATAGAAGCTTAAGTACTAAATCAAGTTTTTCATCAGTAGCACGATGTTTAATGACAATCAGAGGCTGTCCTGTAGGATCAACGCCAGGACCATGCATAGAGTGACAAGAAATAATGTGGACATCTTCAGGTAAATATTTCTCTAATGCCTCGATCTCGGGCTTCTTAACGGAGGTCTGCCCACCAACAATAGCACCAATTTTGGTAGCTGACATACAAAAAAAAATTATGACACATAATTAGTATAAAAAAAACAAAAAAAACAAAAAAGACTTTACCAGGTCCATATTGCTTTACTACAGCATTGATGTACTCTGCCTCGACAGCATACATGATCCAATCGCAACGTCTTGAGATATGAAATCCATCAGGCAATACCTTGATTGGCGTACCTTTAAGAAAGAAAAAAAAAGGATCTTTTAGCCAGTTTATCCTATTCTTGAAAGTAGGTTTATATTTTACCTTCGAAGTCTTTCTTTAAATTTTCATACTTTTCTGGCAGGTCACATACATTCACGCTACATGAGCAGAAGTAAGATTAGCGCGATATATTCAACCCAATTTACAATTCTCTTTGTACTTTTTCCAGCCGGCTTTAGAGAATGTTTGAGCATAAAAACGACCCATGCCACCAGCACCAATTATACCAATCTCGATCGTTTCTTTTTCTTTTTCGTACATTGTTATTTCGCTTTAATGTAAAGAAAAGTAAACTGGTATTCTTTTTTTCGTTTTTATTTGTTTATTCTTGCATGTTTAAATCACAGCTGATTGATGTCAATTTAAAGATTCTATGCGGAGAAAAGTGGGCTTTCGTCTCACGAAAAGCGCGACTGGCCGTGGAAATCACCGCCATAGTGGAAGTATGTGCTGCATTACTGGTCGTACTGGGGATAATAAACCATAATCATACAACATATTTTTAATTTATTATGAGTGAATACAACAGAAAACTGTGCTTTTGCGTAACAGTGTCAGCATTGCGACTTTCTTGCTTTTTGACCCAAATACTCACTTTTAGGTGCAATTGTCCCTAAATGCTCACTTTTGACAGGTGTTATTACCCTCTTAATGAAGAGAAATACAATTAATTTTCTATCTTCCCCACTTTTATTGTAGTATCCTATGGCACTGTTCACTCTATGTTGAAATTTATATTGCAATCAGTTTGTTTCTCGCTTAAGCTTGTTACGCTCGTATTTCATTTTCGTACAGTAAAAATTCTAATCCCATACTCATCACTTACTTCCCTGGTTATGACATATCGCAATCACGCTTAGTTGCTGCATTCGCCTTTACACCTGATCACGTATTCTAAATTAGAGATTAGGGATTTGTCAGCAACAATAAAAATGAAAAGAAAAAAAACGAACTTGCGGATTTTAGAGCTGCTCACTTGTGCAATGAGAAAAAGCGCATCGATTATAAGCGTAAGCAGAAAAGAAAGGCAAAAAACAAAGTTACCTAAAAAGTATAAACATGGGAGCAAATATCGGAAGCTATACACTAGGCGATTTGGTCAGGCCAAGGAAGACCAGAGGCTTTTAAACCCAAAAAAATAAAAATAAAAATAAAAAATAAAATAAAAAAACTAAACAATAAGCCTAACATGCTCTCATTATCGTATCGCCGTATCAAACACGGCTTCCTTTTAAGTAAGAATTAAGATCATTACAGGTAAAAAAAAAGCAATGTTTGTCCAAAAATTCATTTTTTTACATTTTGTCCGAAAAAGTAAACAACTAACATGAAAATTAAAAGTTTCAACAGGTTGTGTGATATAGATCATCTGCTTGTATCGGATTACTTAAGGTGCAAAGTTTCCGTGTGCCGTCTACCAACGTACCAATGGCAATGTATTGCTGGGAATAGAATTTATAAACGGCTTAGGAACTGTAACACCACCATTTATTATTGTTGATAGCGATACAGACCCAAAAAGACTATAACAATTCTTTTTGCGAATGGATGGGGCGTTTTCTTTCTTCTGAAAAAAAAAATGATACGCTATGGATGCTTTAGAAACGTCGATTTATTATCGCTACTTTACCTTTTACAATTAATCATATTTCGAACATGTTTAACTCTTGTCGGAGCAGAGTACCCAGTAACTATAGATGACCCAGATATAAAATTTAGTCCTCGATTATTTGGAAGATCCACAGTTATGGTAAATGATACAATGTATGTTTACGGTGGTCAATCAGCCCTATCTGTTGGAAGCTCCAACGACATGTACGCTCATGATTTTAATGTGAATACAGGTGTAGTGAACATGTTAAAGGTACAACAAAAAAATGCCGGCCCCATGTGTGCATTTTGTGGTGCTGTGATGCTCAATAATACACATATGATGATACTGACAAATGAATTTATAAATGCCACCATGGATGTCCCCGAAAGTGACCGTGTCGTTCGGCCTTACATCTTTGACTTTAAAACTTTTACTTGGTTTACCAACCCCACCCCACCAAGTTATAACACGTCATTGTCGATAGCCTTCAATTTGCGAACTTTACATAGCACGGTTTTAAGCGCAGATGGAATGATTTATACAATGGGCGGTATAAGTTATTACCAGATAAGTACACTGTCACCTTATACTTGGTACTACGATCCAGTAAAGCATGGTTATGATATAGTGGGTGATTACAATGGTCTTAATTACTCCTCTATAAGCCCTTTTACATTTAATTTACCTTGAGTATAACAAATAATAATACTAAATAATATATTATGTTGTTCATATCAAAATTTATCTCAGGGACGGTAACATTGGGTCCATAATGGGAAGGAAAGATGATAACGACTCCTATCATGCACTCGATGAAATGTGGGTATTGGATACAAAAAGTAAGATCTGGCTAGCAGAGCTAAAAAAATTAACTGTGATTGGGGAATACACATATGGTGTTGAAGGAGGAACAGTGCAAGTGTCTAGTGATAAAAATTTCGCGTACTTTTTTGGTGGGGTTTCTAAAACTGGTTCGGTATATTACACAACAGCTCAGGTACTTGTACTAAGTTAAGTGAATTATACCTGGTTACAAGTTGAGAAAAGTGGCAAAAGCAAATACGTAAAACCACGAAGTTATGCGTCTTCAACCATTCTCCATAAAGACAAATATTTAGCCGTGGGGTTTGGTGCTAAAGAAATAGATAGGAGCTCAGAATCAAAAGGTTTAGATATATTTAAGCTACCCTTAAAGGATGAAAATGGTGAATTGGTGGTCAATAAAAATAATGCCATAGAACTGACTGCCATATCGACTTTGCTTGACGATGTTAATCCAGTGAAGTCATCAAGTTCATTGAGTGCCTCGACAATTATTTCGATAATCTTTAGCACCTGTACAGTGTTATTTTCAATTGCCATCAGTATCATGATTATAAATCGAAAGAAGTTAAGAAGCAAGAATTGCTACATAACTAATTTTGTCTTCACCGTTATTTGGAACAGAAGGTAACACCATGTCAAATACTTTAAACATATTTTTCTTATAGGCTAAACAAAATTTTAATAAAAACAGACCAGGAGAATCTTTCCCTACATTACTTTATGGATTTTTAGTCAAGATTATATTGGGTGTCATACTCATGGCATTTATATTCTATTTTTTGTTCAGTATTCTAAATAGTCCGTTATCAACTACAGATAATTACAAAGAGTTAGACAATATAACAATTCCAGGTGAGCTTAACAGTAATCCGTAGCTATAATCTAACTTAATTTAAGATATTCGTTTCTGTTATGTGGGATGGGTTTACGATAATAGAACTGATACAGAAGGATCTGGATTTCCGACACCAAACTGTTTACATGAAAATTCTGTAGATTATAGCGCTTGCGGCAATATAACCGTACTTAGTCATCATATCATGTCACCATCCTTTGCTCAACAGATATTTGATACAAAATGCTACTTATATGAAAGCATATCAGACGTAACTGTAGTGTCTAAAGATGAGCCATCTTTGCATTTTAAACATTACGGGATATATTACACTGAAGCGCAGGCCATTCATATCCAATTTTATGAACCTAACAAAAATCCAAATCGTGTTGTTTTTAGTAATGAAAATATACCTAGTTATGATGTATACGCCGTAGATAAATGGATCGTTGGTGAATTGTATAGCGGATCCGAAAGTGACGTTATCAGCCAGGTTATTTCTGTGTATCCGGATTCTGAATTATCCATCCAATTTGAGACTGTATACACCAAAAAACTTGATCCTGATAGTTGGTGGAATCTTGTTGGCATATTTCCTAAGTACCTTGATACCTCTGAGCTTAGTATAACTCATTCAGGAACTGTAAATCGTGGGACATACGAAGACCATCTGGATCCTGTTCCTATGGGAAAAGTAATCATATCTCCCGCGAGTTTTAGCGTAAAAACTATCATTGAACAAAGAGATGTTACGATAGTATCAGCATTCGGTGTTATGGGTGGTATTGTTGGCATATTATTAACGGCATATGCATTTTTATTTGGGGCCAAACCAAAGGAGCCATGGGGCATATTTCAAAACGTGGACATCTTTTCAAACAGCAAACGAAAGCGGCAACAGAACTTGGAAAAGTATTTTCTTATTCCCAACACACAAAGTGTACCTTTCGTAACGCCTGTGCATGAACGCTTTTTATCTATCTACAATTTGAACCGATCTAATCACAATGTCAATAATCCAGAGCTATTGGAGGAAAGCGAACTGCTGTCCAATAATATAGAGCTGGAAAACATATCAGATGGAGTGGAGGTTGGCAAAGAGCATGACTCTCGTCACACATGCAGCATACACCACAAGGGGCTCGAAGAAAGGTTAGGTAAACTCGAAGAAAGAAATCAAATGCTTGAATTGATTTTAAAAGCCTATTATATCGACGACCAAGTTTTTCAAGAACTGTATCAGCCATCATCTAGTAACTAGTATATTCTATATCAGATTTGATTATAATCAGTCGTAATACTCGTATTAATCATGGAGAAAATAAATTTGATACTATCTTACCATCTTGTCCCTTACTGCAACCACTTCAATATTAAGAATCCCATAGTATTTGAAAAACGTAAATATATTAAAAGAGTAATTATCTATTTATTAGACATATCGTAAAGATGCCCATGTTCGAACAAAATCTTAATAAACTATACAGAGGTGGCAAGCGCTTAACAAATCCCAATTCCTTCCGCATTCACGGATACATTTCAACCAATCGTAATACATCCACGTGTTTATCACGTGACATCTATATGTTGTTTTATTTGTATATCTATTTTTTATATATTCAAGAATCATATCCGCTTCCGTGGCGCAATTGGCTAGCGCGTCTGACTGTTAATCAGGAGGTTGGTGGTTCAAGCCCACCCGGGAGCGATTTATTTTGTTGTTTCTCGTTTTGGTGAAGTGTGTGTAGTCCTTTTTTTTTCTAAAGGGATATGGTTTGTTTGATTTCTTTTGATGAATAGTAATGTATGTATTTTACTTTATGTATGCAGGTATGTACCAGCAATTTAAATGAAATTTATATTTTGCTTATTTGATTAGTCAGACCAATAAATTTAGATGATAGTATTTAGAACAATATTTATTAATATTTGCAAGCTTTCGAAAACCTAAAGAGTTACAATCAGCCGATACATATGAAACTAAGGGTAGTAAAGAAGTTTAGCTATTACGGCTTCTACATGACCCTTATTAGCCTTCAAGAGACTTATGGCTAAATCATCATATGATGTAAAACCCTAAATAGTTACGATAATGCAAAAAAGAGAAGTGATTATTAGTTAACAAACAATACTATACTTTTTTCCTTTCATAATGTTACCATTTCGTGCAACTGTAATAGTTGAGATCTGAACAACACCTCGTCGGATATAGTTTCACGCCTGGGAGTAACAGTTTGTGAAGAATGTACAGACGAATTAAGACTATTAGTGTTTCTATTCAAGACATCCTCCTCGTCGTCGTTTCCTTCTTGACCATCGATCATAATAAAATCATCTTCTTGTTCCTCAATATTTTTTTGAACCAGAGTTATACCTGATTCTCCCACTACCTGGTATGTACGATTTATTGAGCTGTCACTCATTTCGTGAACAGTACCACTTGTCTCTTCTTCACTTAAATAGTCATTGCAGTGGTGCTCACCAACATCAATTTCAGAAGACGATGGGCTACTTACATGGCTATTGGTATAACTTCTGGCCGAATTAATTGTTGATACTTGGTCATTTGTTGATGTAGAATATCCATCCTGGTCGGTATATCCATCATTGCTTTGAGCATCTTCATGACCTGTGGAGATGATTGGATATATCATTGAATTACTTGAATTCATCATAATGTCCGACGCCGACACTGTTCGTGCCATTTCGACAGGTTCATCATCCTGGTCAACCTTGATTGTACACCATAACACATCACCAAATCTAACTCCATCAGGAGTGCACAAACAAAAGTAACTGGAGTAGTCACCAGGACAATCAGGAGCCTGGAGCTCAGCAGTAACACATGTTTCTTCATTGGGTGATATTACCGGCACCACAAAACTGTCCGGGCGTGATATAGGATGTGGTCTTAAAATGGTTCCGCCATTGAAAAGTAAATGAGTCCCAATGGGCCAATCAGTATTGCCATTGTTACTTATCTTCCACATCTGATGTTATTTGTAAATAAAACAAACAAGTTTAGAATTTTGGACATAAACCCCCTTTTTGATATATTGTATGACTAACCTTAATGAATGTCTTTTTGGGGACAATTAAAGTCCCATCAGGTATATTAATGTCTGATATAAATTCTGCAGACAAAACAGGGTCTACGGGGACAGGTATAGGTAATGTTGAAGGTTCTACTGTAGAAACTGCTACTGAAGAAACAGACCTCATACTAGTATTGGATTCATTAACACTTAATTTCGGTGAATCAATCATTGTCATTTCTTGAACCTGTGACGGACCAGCAGAGGAGGTACTGGGACTATAGGCTCGATCCACATCTCCTAGAGGCATAAATTTGGGCAAGATGGGCTTCTTTATAATGCTCTGTATGGGGTATCTGATTTTGATAAAAGCGTGCATCTTATCATGAATAGACAGGGCATATTCTTCACACGTTTCACATAAATCATAATTTACACAATGTCCGCACTATTGTTTATTATAAAGTTAGGTTATCATGTACTTGATGTATGATTATGTAAAGCTTACTTTGTAGCGGATTCCTGTAACGATATCCTGACAATTATCACAATTAACACCGCGATGATAAATAGTATCAGATGACTCCCGTGGGATAAATGGCGTCTTAGATTTTTTAGGCTTCGCTGCTTTAGGTTGTTGATTGCATATGTTAGCTTGTGTGCCAACAAGACGAGTGACAAATACATGCTCCGGATGGTTTTCCTTGACAATCGCAAAGCAAGAATGACACAGGTCGAAATCTTTGAATGATATCAGTTAAGAAAAAATCAAGTTTTTTTTTTTTTTTTTTTTTTTTTACCTGGACAAGCCCCACAAGTGTGACGAATTCCCACAATATCTGAATCGCAATAATCACAGATAAAGATAGTCTGTAATGGTTTGGGATCATTTAAATCCATATCAGTATGATCAGGCACAATATCTGGTTGAGTATGCTGTGGAGTATTATTGATAGATCGGAAATTATGTTTTTTGTCATGAACCACACGAGATTTGCAAGTACTGCATAAATCAAAATCTTCGCATGTTTCACAACGCCATCTTTGACTAATACAATACAAACGTTAATAAAACAGGAATTTATATGATATATAACAGGTTACCCTCGAATAGGCGTATAACATCCATCGCAGATAACATCAAATTGAGGCTTTTCAGAAAGTGTCGGAGGGGGTAGCATAGAACGATAAACATGAGCAGCAGTCTCAGCAGCAGTTTTCATAACTGTCTCAACTGTAGTAACTGCACTTTTTTCAACAGCTACCTGTAAATTGTTCATGCCAAGTTCCAGATTTTTAATGATAGATTGGAAGGATTCGTTTAAAGCTATTGAAGCACTATCACTTGAGTTTGAATCAGGAATATGTTGTCTTTCTTGATTGATTGGTGTAACCGAAAGCCTCAATTTATGATTGTTTTCCATCCGACACATATAATTCAATATTTCGTAGTTCTCTTTTATAGCAACTTCATCATTGTCATTATCTTTGTGTGTGAAGTAAAAATCATAATCTTCAGGGAAACCAAATACATGTCGCACCTAAAATGGTTTTGTCAATTTAGTTATTCGTTGTTAAAAAGTGCTTATTTAGAGTTATATTTACATCATGCTTTAACTGATTGTAAACACCTTCCTCCTTGTCATGAGGTACATCCAACCAAAAAATCCTGTGCTCATCCCGCTCAGCCGAGTAAATCTTGAACCAAAATTGCCGCATTAAAAAAAAAAAAAGATTAAAATAAAGAGAAAAATAGAATAAGAAAAAGAAAGGAGCTTTAAAAAGGAGTAAAGACTTGGCAAATGGAGCCCAGATATTTCAAAGTCACGATTATTACGTAATATGGGTATATTAAAGTGTTCGAGAACGGTTATAAAACATGACGGCCTCTCCACCGTTATCGCCAACTGATATAGACGTATTTCTCCTACGGAGCAGATGATCCTGATGTTCCTTTTCTTCAAGTTGTTCCGAGGGCAATAGAATGGCACGATCTATAGTCGCTGGAAGACCTGAAAAATAGAAGGGGAAAAAATTCAGCCAAAAGGATTTAAGCCTCGGCGTGTATCATTTTACCTCTATGTCTTCCTCTATACATTAAAATAATAAGAACTAATTTACTTAGAGGATGATATTGTTGGGATTGTGATGCAGTTGTGTGTGGATAACCGGTGGAGGCACCTACATTGGCAAAGGCAGACACACACTCGAAGATGATTGATGCTATTGTGATAGGAGTTATAGCAAGAATGGCCTCCGATTCAATGACACATATAGCAAATATACAAACTATGACCCAGCAAATTTCGCTTGTTAACTGTCGCTGAATTTGAGTCATAACGAAGAAGTCAGGTTTTTTTAGAACTTTTTTTGAGCTTGTCAGAGCACTATTAAAAGTAGCTGATCGTTTTAGCCTAGGAAAAAGTCCAGGACCCTGTGGTTCCTGCTCATAGTCGTCTTCGTTGTCATCTTGTTTGCCATAAATTCCCAAGGATCGCTCCTATTGGCTTTCCAATTTAAGTATTTTGCGTGTTACAAGAACAATTATGCAAATTATATTTACCTGATAAACATTACTGTTACGCATAGAAATGGTGACAGGGTAAGGACTGATATACATTGCGACAATAAATACAATTTGAGTTCCTGGATTTAGCTCCATCAAATCAACAATACTGTAACCAGCTATATTAATCGAAGTAAGCACATGAGGTCATTCCATGGGTACCCCACTTACCACTTCTATTGGCTACAGATTGAAAGAAACCATCTAAAACACGAGCACCCCAATTAATGCCACTTAATACTGGTAGGTAGAAGTTCAACGCAATAAAAGTGGTAAACTCAACTGCAGTAATTCCAATCAGAGCAATGACTAGCCATTTTGTATGGGTAGCTGGAAACAGACTAGTATAACATCTACGCGGATGGTCCAGTAAATAGCGATAAGTTTCTTTTTTCATGACATGCGATTTCGGGGTCAGTTTATACAATATCCATATTATGAGCCTTAGGAATATTGCATATGCCGTATTTCCGGCAAAAACCAAAAATATAATTGGGAGCAATAATCCGGGTGCAGATTGAAAGGGAACCATACTTGCATCAACCTGTATTAAACCAAGGTTATTGAAAGAAGACATGCTACAAAAGAACGAAAAAAACCATTCATTTACTGGACCATTTGAGTTTGTGGTTCTCAGTATGTCTTGGGCATATGTAGAGGCGGCTACATAAATTCTGATTATAAAACCAAAGCCAACGGCGCAAACCAAATAATAAATTGGTACTAGCCTTGTTAAAAACACAATTGCCCGGTACTCAGCCCCACCAAGTCTATATCTCTGCTTTTTTGTTAAGTCGCTCTTATGTACAGGTTCACGCATTATTCTACTCATTTCTTCGTCATCACTTTCAAGTTCGATCTCTATACCCTGGTCAACCGAGTGATTGTTACTGCCTGCCAAATCTTCATTGCCGGCTATTCTCTGTAAGATATCATCAAACCTTCGATCTTGCTCCAACCTCCGACGTGCAATTTCTCTTTGCCTTTCAATATTTTCCGCAAATGCAATGCCCTGATTTG
This sequence comes from Mucor mucedo, assembly GCF_025094135.1. Lineage (NCBI taxonomy): Eukaryota > Fungi > Mucoromycota > Mucoromycetes > Mucorales > Mucoraceae > Mucor > Mucor mucedo. The sequence goes on along the minus strand of NW_026252371.1, from coordinate 9,043 downwards.
AAGATCCAGCATTGTTATTGCTATCGTTTGCTGTATACGCTGTATGAGCTACTGTATCTTCTTGTACTGTATTTTCAGAATGTTCTTCCAGTGTACCAGAGTTATGATTATCACTGGAACTGCTGCTGCAATTAGAATTGGAATTGTGACTTGATGAATTTGATAAAGTGGTCTCGGTCGAATTGGCAAGACTTTCTACATCGCCATTACCTCGTATACTGTTAGTATATTGGTTACTGCTTGTGTTTTCACTTTCGCCTTGATATATAAGAGGAAAAGTATAAACTTCGTTTCTCTCACTATTATTACTTAGTTGAGATAAATGCGATATGGATGTATTAAAATTTTCCGGAGAAAGAGTGTTATCATTGTTAGAGATGTCCCTTTCGTTTGTTAATGTTTGATGTCGGTTATTTCTATTTTCAGAATTTCTAGTTGCTGAATGCACAGTATGGGTGTCTGTGCCGTTATTTGGGTCTACCAATATCTCGCTTATACCTGGCTCCATCGCTCGAATGTCAGATGTTTGTGGATCCAGATATGGGCCAGTACCATTTTCATGGGGATGATGTATTCTTTTAAACGGCGATAGAAGATCGAAATGATGAAAGTTCATAGACAATGGGCGTTGTGTACTGAAACGGCTCTTCTTTCTCGGACCGTGAGTCGGTACGGTTGATTCAATATTTTCTTCATCGTTCATTCCAGTTGTGGAAGATTTTACAGATAAGAACGATAATCTTTTACGCAAAGGTTGTCTCTTGCGCTTATCCAATGAACTAAGGCTCTTTCTACGTTGTTTTTCCATTTCTTGGAGGTTTTTTTCAAATTTTCTTCTATTTGCTTCGCGATTTTGCTGTACTCTATTAAATGCCAAAATATCCTCGAATCTTTTTGAGAAATAGTGCCTTCTCACATATAGGACGATAATAGATATCATGACGTGGGATCCCATGAATGAAGCAGCATATGCTACTAACAACTGCCAAGTTGTAAGTTTTGACATATCAATGGTGATGAGACCGGTACTTGTCGCAGAAGATGTTGCCATAAATAAGGCATCAATATAATTCCAGTGAGTTCCAGTTTGATAGTAAAAAAACGTAGAAGTGAGGAATGAAAGTGTTAAAATATATAGATAATGCAATTGAATAAAGTGAATTTTATGATGGTAGAACCATTCTACATAATCTATTATTTTATTTAGTATGTTTGGTGCCATACTTGTAGTAATCAATAAAGGAGAAAGGGAGTGTGAGGAGATATAATAAAATTTCCTTTTAACGTTATTTTGTTTTTATAGAGTCCGGCTGGCAAATATTGTCGGTTGCAAAAAAAGTAATCATGCGATCAGAAGAATCGAATAAAAAATACAATACGCACGTCTTGGAATGGGCAATAGCACAATTGTGACTACCTCGCTTCTTCCTACTCCTAATGAATTTAATTAGAGACCTTATCCCCTTACATAAAAAAAAAAAACAGAAAATGGTATAATAAGATAAATTGGTGGTTATAAAAATAATTGTTGTCGAAAGACAAGATTTAATTTTTGTCGGTCAATTCAAAAACCTAATTTTGAATCGGATATGGTATGAACAACATCAATGAAAGGGATGCTACTCTAGTTTTTAACTATAATTTTATTGATAGAGGCTTGAATGGAATTTGTTCAATGCGATTTATAAAAAACACCAAATTGATGTGAATTTAAGAGGTAATAATTCCTTTCTTTTCGCGCATTAATTCAATTGCCGACATAGAGCACTCTTAAGTTTGCGCCTGACTTCCTTCCAAAGTAAAGAAACTTCAGCACTTCTACTCATGCTTTGCTGTTTAGTCATATTCTAAGAGTTAACATCTAGTAAAATAAAGTTAAATGACCAGTCTTGTACAGGACATGGTATTTAGTTCTGTATCAATATGGGCTTCGTTCCGTCTTTTGAAGTGAGTGCGAATTCAACGCAGTAATAATGCGACATTGCAAAAAGTACTTAAACCCGTGTGCATGAGTGGGAGAAATATTTGCAACTCGTAGATGGTGTGCATCAGTACATTCTCTGTGTAATCATACAGTACTATTGGTCTTTTGTATGTATCTGCTACAATCTGTGGACATACAAACGTACTAAACCACAGCACATGACATTCAGGTGAAAGAAAGGGCAACTTGATAACTCAAAGCTTACTCAGCATCCTTGTATCTTTGTAGATTATTACTGCTTTAGCTTCGTATAATTTTTTTTATACTATATGTATGTATTCCACGTATTCTCTGTTACTTTGACCCCGTAGCTTTGTGTTTTGTACACATCTTAACTGACTGATTGTAATCCGAAGACACAAAGATTCTCCTTACATTCATTTCTTTAACTTAAACCTCATACTTTTACATTTGATAACTTGCCTTTTTTATTTCGTATTTTTGCTCTTCGCATATCATGCCTATAGTAACATAAGTCTTTTAGCCATAACACTTTGCTTTCGCCCACTTTTCTGGAAATAAAATGGCCATTTGTGTGAAGTTTAGTATAAAAATGTGTGTTTTATTTATGCAACTATAAACAAGAGCTGGCTTATGTTAGGATAGTTTAATAATCATCCATACGTTAGATCCTTAACTTGGCGATTATGACATCTGGAATTACCCCCAAGTCTATCAGCGTTTAAGTAATAGCATGCACTAATATTGAAACATAATATGGGATGCCGATGGGCGTAAGTTTTTGTGTAATTTCAGACTTAAATAATTTATGACTGAAATATTCCAAGAAATAAACGGTTAAATTATTTGAGACTAAAACTAGATATCTTTTTATTAAATGGAAAAGGGGATCCTTTTTATAAGGAAGGATTGAAATAGATTGTTATCCGGAAAGATCAGATGGGAGCGTGGATTGGAAGTAGACACTAATATTTTGATCAGTTAATGGTTTATGTTTCAGTGCTGGGTTGCATTAAATGTCAAGTAGATTATAGGCTGGATATAGTGTGTATATATCAATGACAAAAAAATATGTTAGTTTTTTTTTTATGCTTAAAACAACAGTCGCACTTGGACATTTTGGATGAGTATATTCTCTGACACTTACCATGTCATTCCTTTATACCTGGTTGCATATTGGGTCCCAAATTCGTTGTACCCAGAAAGTCATATTATATAATATTATCACTTTAAATTCAGACAAATAAATCTTCATTATCAGATCAGCACAAAATAATTTTCAGACAAATGAAAAAGAATTTCAGAAATATGACAACCAAAATTCAGACAATGAAACTAAATTAGCCTTGATTCATTATTTAAACAATTATTCCAGTAAGTTTCCGAGTGTCGTATCCAACCAACACAATCTTCTGTAGTAATGGTCTCGCGGGCTTCCTTAAAAGTGTCCAAGTGTCCAAATTAGAAAGCGGAGCACTTCTCAATTACATATTAAAATGTGGAATAGGGGGGCATAAATAAAGGTTTATAGACTTTACTTTCGATTGCATCACAGACGTAATGAGAATGATGGATTCCGCTATTATTCATGACGATATAAGAATCATTCCTATAGTGGCTGTCCAGGATATCCATGACGTTTCGAAACAAAGTAACGACATGATGCGTAGTTGTACGTTTTAATGGATTTACACTCTTCTTATCATCTGCTTTAGCTTTTCTTTTTCTGCTAGCTGGCAAAGGAAACTCTTTCTCAATTTTGGGTACATCAGCCGGTTTCAAAGGCTCCACCTTCGAAAAATTGATAGTACCGAGGGTGATATACAGCTAATAATGCTGAGGTTTTCACCCTATTGAGTTGGCACAGGAATAATAGTAAGTATTCCCTTAATTGAATATGCTTCATCCATAAATACACAATATTTCATTAAGTCTGAAATTTTTTTTATTGATCTGAATTAATTTTTGTAACCGCTATTCCATAAATTCATTTTCTGTGACCGACAGTTTCTTATTTTGTAACATATAAATGTCCAGCTGGGGTGTGCTTCGGTTAACATAAAAATGGCTATTATGGATCGATGATTACTTTTGAGAAAAAGCTTTTTTATTATTTCAATGAGGGAGGGGGCATTTACAGAAGGAGAACAATAAAATTTGTAATATGAATAAGAAATTTTATAGTTTTTTTTTTAATGAAAGGAGAAAGCATACATGATTTGAAAATTGAGTAAAAAATTGAATATATATATATAAGAGAATGCTTTAATCCTTGTTCTTTTTCTCCTTTTTCTCCTTCTTCTCCTTCTTTTCCTTCTTCTCCTTCTTTTCCTTCTTTGACTTCTTGGTCTCAGTATCTTCAGTGGATTCTTCAGCAGCACGCTTGACACCGGCAACGACGGCAGCAACAGCAGGAGCGTTATCCTTGGCAGCAACATCGAGAACAGTGATCTTGGGGGCGACACCAGCAGCAGCTACGATAGTCTCTGAAGATGTACCGAAAACGGGTGCAGGAAGCTTACCGTCAGCATTGTTAGCATAATCGACATATGCGGACTTCCAGACAGCGGGGGTTTCATCAGTAACACGACCGAACTTATCAAGTTTACCTTCAGTCTTAAGCTTCTTCTTGGCAAGAGCAACGGGACCCATACCCCATCTACGAGGATATGTATCACGCTCCATAATAACACGTTTAACCTTGGCAACAACACCATGATCACAAGTGGCCATAACAGAGGTGGTCATTTGTGCATAGGCGAGAGCAATAGCCTCACCCTTAGTTGTCATCAAAACAATCTCGTCGTTAATCTCAATACCACTCTCGAAACGTAAAAGACCGGGAAGCATCAACTTGGCACCGTAACAAATGGCGTTAACAGCACTATCCTTAACAACAACACGCTTATAACTGGTCAAAAGAGATTCCAAAGGACGAACAACACGACGGAGGTAGGTCTCATCCTTAGTATTGTCGAATAACCATTGAGCATCCAAAACATCATGCATAGTAACGATATCATCCTAAAGTTTGAAAACAGATTAATATTCCCATCCACTATCACTACACACACACACACAGGTATAAAAAAAGATATTAATATTTACATTTTCAGATGTGGTACCGGAACGAACACGACGAAGTTCTTGCATGTGACCACCAACACCGAGCAAAAGACCCAAGTGAACACAGAGAGTACGCATATAAGTACCAGCTTCACAAGAAGCCCAGAAAACGGCAAGATGACGATCGTTATCGAATTCAAGCAACTTGGATTCGTGGATAGTACGAACACGCAATTGACGCTTGACAGCGGAAATAAGAGGGGGACGTTGGAAAAGAGCACCAGTAAGGGTCTCAATAGCCTAAAGGAAAAAAAGATAAAATATCAGTATAATCACTGATAAAATAAATGACAGAAAGCTTACTTGGGACAACTTCTTTTCACCAGCAATGGCATCGTGGAGACGAAGAATACAGACGTACTCCTTACCAGCACCTTGTTGAGACTTAACTAAACGAGTAGCTCTATCAACACAGACAATCAAGCCACCAGTGACCTTGGGATCAAGGGTACCACTGTGACCGGTCTTTTCGACACGGAGAATACGCTTAATCCAAGCAACAACTTCGTGAGATGAAGGGTTAGCAGGCTATTCACAAACATAAACATCGGTTAAAATTTTTTTTTTAGGAATGAAAAAGGCTGGTTTATGCCTTACCTTGTCAAGATTAATGACACCATAACGAACATACTCGTCGAGAGGACGCTTCAAGGGAGAGCAACCACTGGGAATGGGAGTATAATGACCGGTACGAACATTCAATTGATCGTAGTTCTAAAATAAAATAGAATAAGTCAGAGGAGTTGTTTCGTTTTGTACTGGCTGTAAGTGACAAACCTTGAGAAGAAGAGGCCAGTTAGAAGTATCAATGGCAGGGGCTGTAGCGGTAGGCTTGATAACTGAGTTGTCGGCCATTGTTATTTATGAATAATATTGGTAAATGAACAAAGGTTAGAAAAAAATTTGACAGGCAGACTTTGGTTGTGTTCGCCGGAAAAAAAAAAACTAGAAAAAAGCCACGCAAAGGTGACTGTTTTACAACTGAACACCAATCCTGCATTCCCGCCTTACAACAACCAAACTGCCTACCACTGCTGTTCGTTTATCATCGCTTTTCTAAAAGCAGACGAAAACAAGTATGTTACCAATAATAGTTTGAAATTCACCTTAGACACTGCTGACAGTAATCTACCATTGTTTCGATGAACCACACATTGGTCGGAGAAGTCGGGTCGAATATGGAAACCTCATATTACACTTCAAGTTCAGATACAACACTTGAGTGAAACCATTTAAAGGCCCATTGAAATTAAAATAAAACCTTCTTTATATTCATGAAGCCGCACCTACAATTCCACTGTGCTTCCCCGTCTCCATTTACTACCGAATGCTAGAAAAGTCCGCCCATCATATGTTAAAACAAGTTGCAAATATTCTATATTTAAACCGTTGGTTATATTATTTGCTGCAATTTTTGAACATAAGAAAAGCATCTTGCTCCTAGTTTATTACTTACAAGGAAAGCAAATAAATTTTTCCTCTCTTTCTTTTCTTGGAGGGTAAAGAAAAGTCGGCGCATGACGGACAGAAGACTCATTTTGTGAACCAATAACAAGCCTTACTGGTCTTCTACGACCTTTCAACAGCTGGCGCAACAACGATTAATAAACCCAAGCTCTGATCCTTAAATAACCAAATAAAGTCCAATGTATCCTTGAACAGATCCATTACTCTCATAGTTTGAGTCAAAGGATGCTCAACAACAATATATACACATTGTACATCATGTACTTGCGATGCAGCAAACACGATACCGATGTATCCTATATTTTAATTTAGTTTGAGCCAGCTCTCTCATTTACAATGTAACTTACCGACCCAACAGGTTATCGCAGGGATTAAGTTTCGAAAGCTTGTGTAACATCGCAGTGTTGGTGCGGATGTTTTTTTTATATGGAGACGGAGTCTCTGTGATTTATTAGTGATATTAAAGGGAAATAGTCACAATTGTGTTTTTTGGGTTTTCTATTTTAGAGTTTTTTTTTTTTTTTTTTGTTATAGTTAAAATATGTACAAGTTTGAAATTTAGAAAAATAAATAAATCAAAGCAGTTTTAGCGGAAGCCTGAGCAACGGAAGGTTTTACCAATGGAGGGAGTATAAGCTGTCCTCAGAGAAAATGGGAGGGGGAGAATGAGGGGTGCCAGATTGAAGAAGTGCTTCATGTTGAGATTTTAAAATCTTTTTGGACGCGAGGGAGATAGTGGAAGCAGTAGTAAAAGGAGTGTCGTTAAAGACAAAAGCCCAATGGCACAACCAAATGGATTCGAGAGTAGCAGAGAGAGCGAGAAGGCTAGAATCAGGAAGAAGTGGCATATTGGGCAGGAGGGCACGAAAAGTATGAAGACTAACACGCAGGATATCGGTCGACAAAGTGATAGAGGATGGGGAGATATGTTGATCCCAGATTTGTTGCCAAACGGGCAGTTTTAGAGGACACTCGAATAGAAAATGATCAAGAGTTTCTGATGGATGTGAGCATAATTGACAAACTGGTGTTGGAAAGTACGCTGGCATAAATCTATGTAGAATAGATCTATGAGGAATTTTCTTATGAATATATCGATACCAGACATTGCGGCAAGAATGTGACAAGGGGTGCGGATGTTTTTGTTCGATTAGCTTCATATTGTTGTGATAGATTTCTTCCATTCCGAGCCCCGCTGCCTGCAGTCTAATCTTAAAAAAAAGCTCTCGCATAAATATTTCGAGCATCTTTTGTTGCTTCATAGCTGTGCTCTCCGCTATATGCACAATAAATATTTTAAGAAACATACTTTTTAAGAAGATTGTTCCAATGTTCGATCCATTTTTTACTTGTGGGGATTGTCGTTCAACTTGCTTTTTAAGAGGGTCGGAGCTAAACGTTGTGGTATTAATTTTGGAGTTGCCCAGATCTAAAATATAATAGTCAACACATTACCTTTGTAATCTAATTGATTGTCTTCTTGATTTTTTGTCTTTAAGCAGAAGATTATCATAACAAAAGAACGTGATACGGGATACATACATACAAAAAAAAAAAAAAAAAAAATGAGTGTTCCAAAAGATCTATTTTTTTTTTACCATCATAATTGATAAAATCATAAATTACAGGGTTACTCACAGGTTGGAAACAAACAGGGACATAGCATCAACTGGATTCAACCCATAATAAAATTCTTGGGTGTGATTTTGGATTCTTTTTTGGACCTCGATCGATTCAATGGGAGCAGAGGTCTTTTCCTTAAGCTTGATTCCTTTGATTTGCTTGGGCTGCTTAGTCCTCCTATATCAGTTACTATGGCTGGCCAATCTTATCATCCAGAACCTTATTTTTAAAGCCGAATTATTGATCTAATATTTTCTAAAAATAGGGTATAAACATTGACAGTTTCACTATAGTTATTACCTTTCGCTTTCCCGATGTCTTTTAAATTTCCGAACTCTAAGTCCCATTCCTGTTCCTTTGTCATTTTCATGTCTTTATATATTGGCTAATAAATCTATAAAGAGCGTATGAACGAACCAAACTACATGCTTAGAGCAATTATATTTTTAGAGAGTAATAGTTATCCGAATCTATTCTAGCATTTACACTATAAATTCAGACAAATTGGAATTAATATCGGACAGATGCAAAATAAATTCAGACCAATAAGAAAAAAAATCATTCAGACTCTGGAGCCTTTTTTTTTTTTTTTTTTTTTTTTTTTTTTTTTTGGCGAATAGAAAATTATTGTTCAGAATTTTACCTGCATGAAATTGCCAAAGCAATAACTTTACTAGAAAAGAGCGTAGGGTGCTCACCTACTTCCCTAAGATTGAATAGGATGTGTTTAAAGTTTAGAACAGCTGCTTGGTCTCTATTCCAAAATTTCCTTCTGCCCTGAGTGGCACATGCCGTACTTTGACATCTGATAATTCGTTATTATATAACTTCAACAATCCATGACACATGACAATTAGTATTGTATTTCTTCTAAATGGACTA